>NW_026729690.1:0-45100 GCF_030272615.1 Cryptomeria japonica | reverse complement strand
GCCGAAGAGAAAATGTGGAGATGAGATAAACATGAATAGTTCAATTATAGTTCATTTTTATGTTAACTATTTGAATGTCAATTATATAATATAACAAATATTAATCATGGTTTGTTTTTCTTGTGCAGGATCCTTCAAAGCTGAGCAGTGCGGCAAAGAGGATCGATTTTGATGATCCATCAACAACTTAGGATGTTATAGATAGTTTTTGGATGCTTACATGTCTAGTTGGCATGTATATTTTGTATATGGACATACATTCACGTATTTAGACATACATTTTGTTTTAGTTGGTGTGTATGCAATATTTGTGTATGGACATACATTTGTAATCATTTGACATTTATATATATATAGAAGTTGATACTAGATCATATAAATTATTACTCATCTGTGCATGGTGTTATCATGGAAATCTTTAATCTTCATTCCAATAATTAATAGTGGTTAATAATGGTTATTTAATGAACAATACAATTCATTTCATTTCATCGTAAGTGTTTTTTGTATAATGAACAATATAATTTATTTAATGAACAATACAATACAATTCATTTAATGAACAATATAATTCATGAACAATACAATTCATTTAATGAACAATACAATTCATTATTACCCTATGCATGGTCCTATTTTTCCCCCCACCATGGTCAAACACTCGGGGTTTAATTAGGGCAGCAATTTTTCGGTTGGTGAAAGAATCGTCAGTCTCATTCAATCGAATGTTGTCACGTGGCCAATTTCTCATTCAGCTCATCGCGATGACGAACTGTCAACTCCGATATGTCTAGTGAGGGATTATTACCCTATGCATGGTTCTATTTCCCCCCCCCCACATGGTTGAACGCTTGGGGTCATACCCTACTGACGTCATCCCTTGAGCGCCCTAAGTGCTAAAAATTGTCAAAATTTGACAGGCCCTAACTCAGAATTTGTGGCACCTAAAAATGATCCATTTGAACCTATGGGGCCATGAGAGGGGTCCCTACAAAAGCCTATCTCAATTTTTCAATTTTCCCTATGGTTTTATTAGGGCAGTAATTTTTTGGTTGGCGAAAAAATCATCAGTCTCATTCAATCGAATCTTGTCGCATGGCCAATTTCTCGTTCATCTTGTCATGATGATGAACCGTCAAGTATGAAATGTCTAGTTAGGCATTATTACCCTATGGATGCTCCTATTCCCCCCCCCACTCGGTCGAACACTCAGGGTCATACCCTACCGGCATCGTCCCTTGAGCACCCCAAGTGCTAAAAATTATCAAACTTTGACGGGCCCTAACTCGAAATCCATGGCACATGCAAACGATCTGTTTGAACCTACAGGGCCATGAGAGGGGTCCCTACAAAATCCTATCTTGGTTTTTCAAGTTTCCCTATGGTTTTATTAGGGCAGCAATTTTTCGGTTGGCGAAAAAATCATCAGTCTCATTCAATCAAATGTTGTTGTGTGGCCAATTTCTCGTTCAGCTCATCACGATGACAAACCGTAAGCTTTGACATGTCAAGTTAGGCATTATTATCCTATGCATGCTCCTATTTTCCCCCCAACTTGGTCGAATGCTCGAGGTCATACCCTACCGACGTTGTCCCTTGAATGCCCTATGTGCTAAAAATTGTCAAACTTTGACGGGCTCTAACTCGGAATCCGTGGCACCTGCGAATGATCCGTTTGAACCTATGGGGCCATGAGAGCATTCCCTACAAAATTTTATCTTGGTTTTTCAAGTTTCCCTATGGTTTTATTAGGGCAGAAATTTTTTGGTTGGCGAAAAAATCATCAATCTCATTCAATCGAATGTTGTCGCGTGGCCAATTTCTTGTCAGCTCATCACGATGATGAACCATCAGCTCCAACATGTCTAGTTAGGAATTATTACCCTATGCATGCTCCTATTTTTCTCCCTTACTCAGTTGAACGCTCGGGGTCATACCCTACCGGCATAATCCCTTGAGCACCCTAAGTGCTAAAAATTGTCAAACTTTGATGGGCCCTAAATAGGAATTTGTGGCACCTATGAATGATCTGTTTGAACCTACAGGGCCACGCGAGGGGTCCCTACAAAACCCTATCTTGGTTTTTCAATTTTTCCTATGTTTTTATTAGGGCAGCAATTTTTTGGTTGGCAAAAGCATCATCAGTCTCATTCAATCAAATGTTGTCGCATGGCCAATTTCTCATTTAGCTCATTTTGATGATGAACCGTCAGCTCTAACATGTCCAATTAGGCATTATTACCCTATGCATGATCCTATTTTTCCCCCCCACTCGGTCGAATGCTTGGGGTCATACCCTACTGGCATCATCCCTTGAGTGCCCTAAGTGCTAAAAATTGTCAAATTTTGACGGGCCCTAACTCAGAATCCGTGGCACTTGTGAATGATCTGTTTGAAACTATGGGACCACAAGAGGGGTCCCTACAAAATCCTATCTCAATTTTTCAAGTTTCCCTACTGTTTTATTAGGGCAGCAATTTTTCGGTTGGCAAAAAATTCGTCAGTCTCATTCAATCGAATGTTGTCGCATGGCCAATTTCTCATTCATCTCATCGCGATGACAAATCATCAACTTTGACATGTCTAGTGAGGCATTATTACCCTATGCATGCTCCTATTTTTTCCCCCCACTCGGTCAAACACTCGAGGTCATACCCTACCGACGTCATCCCTTGAGGGCCCTAAGTGCTAAAAATTGTCAAACTTTGATGGGCCCTAACTCAGAATCCGTGGCACCTACAAATGATCTATTTAAACCTAAGAGGCGATGAGAGGGGTCCCTACAAAAGCCTATCTCAGTTTTTCAAGTTTCCCTATGGTATTATTAGGGCAGCAATTTTTCGGTTGGCAAAAAAATCGTCAGTCTCATTCAATCGAATGTTGTCGCGTGGCCAATTTCTTGTTCATCTCATCGCGATGATGAATCATCAGCTCTAACATTTCCAGTTAGGCATTATTAACCTATGCATGCTCCTATTTGGCCCCCCCACTCGGTCGAACGCTCGAGGTCATACCCTACCAAAGTCATCCCTTGAGCGCCCTAAGTGGTAAAAATTGTCAAACTTTGATGGGCCCTAACTCGAAATCCATGGCACCTATGAATGATTTGTTTGAACCTACAGGGCCATGAGAGGGGTCCCTACAAAAGCCTATCTTGATTTTTCAAGTTTCCCTATGGTTTTATTATGGGAAAAAAAATTTGGTTGCCAAAAAAATCATCAGTCTCATTCAATCGAATGTTGTTGCATGGCCAATTTCTCATTCAGCTCATCATGATGATGAACCGTCAGCTTTGAAATGTCCAGTTAGGCATTATTACCCTATGCACACTCCTATTTTTCCCCCATACTCAGTCGAACGCTCGGGGTCATACCCTAGTGGCATCCTCCCTTGAGCACCCTAAGTGATGTGTGGTCTCAGTTGTCAATTCTAAATTTCAAAATGTCCTTTACATTAGGTGACACTCTAGAATTAGAGTGCCAAAATTGTTGAATCTCCTCCTTCACATTGTCATTCAACTTTCTATCAACATGTGGAAGCCTCCCACCAAAAGCCCATGTATGTTGTTGAAGTGGATTGTCAAGTCTTTGTCTTCGTGCAAGTGCTCTATCGAAAGTTTTACGGTTTATGTTAAAATCAACACAAGTTTGTCTCATTTGATGAGCCTTCCTCAATTGATGGCTTACTAAGGAGGTTGTAATCACTCTTCAAGCTACTCTCTTATCTCTTTCTTTGGTATTCTTTCCAATATAATTGAGAGCGTCAAATAGATTTTTTGCAATAATAGAATTTCTCTCCATCTTCTTGTCAATACAAATCTTCAATTTTTTTAGCAATGGTCTCATCTTTATCATCTTTAGCAATTGAACAAAGAGTTGGCATTGCTCGGTCAATGTCTTATTGCTAAAATTTTGGTTGAAAAGTTGTGTAGCCCACAACCAAACAGTTCTTGTTGACCTCTTGCCTTCAAGATTCGCAATAATCTTCTCATCGATTTCAAATAACCATTTTGGGGTTCTTGAAGGTCTTGGATTTGGAATTTGTCTTTCATCCATGAGAGGGTCTTCATTTCTAAAGTAATTAGGTGTTACATATGGTTCACTTGGTTGAGAAATTCCACCTTCAATGTCAAAGTTTTCCACATTTTCACCTGCTATGTCAAAATTTTCCACATGTTGAGCATTTTCATTATCACTTTCAACATTTTCAACATTTTCAAAATTTTAAATTTCAAAATATACATTTTCATTTTCAATAACTTGTGACACATTTTCAAATTCAATTTTCTCTTCACTTGAAGTAACCTTAGCAATATTTAACATACCTTGTCTTCTCCTCCTATGACATTCTCTATCTCTTTCTCTATACACTTCAATTTGGTCATTTGAAAGTTTTCTTTTGCGTTTAGACTTACGACGACTACTACTCCCCATTTACCTCCACACAAATGCTCCTAAATGATTGGCAATGTAAGATTTGACTTTAAGAATCTCCCAGAATCCAAAAAATGTCCCACAAGGCTCATTTTTATTTACAAAAATTGGATATTCGATAAAATTGGATATCTGATTTTATCGGATATCCGATTTTAATGTATAAATTTGTAGTCCCAAAAAATTTTCCCATTGCTGCCCTTTTTTTTTGTTGTTGCCACATTAATGGCAATGGCAGAAATTAGATATCTGATTAAATCTGATATCCAATCTTATTAGTCATATTTTAGAAAGAGAGAGAAGGAGAGGGAGAGAGGGAGAGAGAGTGAGAGAGAGGAGGAGAGGGAGAGAGAGAGATTGGGGAGAGGGAGAGAGAGAGAGAGAGATAGAGAGAGAGGAGAGAGAGAGAGATAGAGAGATTAGGGGGAGAGAGAGAGAGAGAGATTAGGGGAGAAATAGAGAGAGGAGGAGAGGGAGAGAGAGAGAGAGAGAGGGAGAGAGACAGAGATTAGGGGAGAGAGAGAGGAGGAAGAGAGGGAGAGAGAGAGATTAGGGGTCATATTGGGTCACTTTGGGTCATATGGTGTCCTAAGGGGTCATATTATGTCCTACGACCCCTTAGGACACCATATGACCCCTAATGACACCATATGGTGTCATAAGGGGTCCTATGGTGTCCATAGGGGTCCTATGGTGTCCATAGGGGTCATATGGTGTCCTACAACCCCTTAGGACACCATATTGGGTTCTTATGGGTCATATTATGTCCTAATGGATCAGATTGTCTCATATGACCCCTTTAAGACATCATATGACCCCTTAGGACACAATATGACCCCTATGGACATCATATGACCCCTAACGACACCATATGGTATCATAAGGGGTCGTATGTTTTCCTTAGGGGTCATATGGTGTCCCATGAACCCTTATGACCCCTTAGGACACCATATGACCCGTTATGACACCATATTGGGTCATTATAGGTCCTATGGTGTCCTAAGGGGTCATATTATGTCCTACGACCCCTTAAAATACCATATGACACCTAAGGACACCATATGGTATCATAAGGGGTCCTATGCTATTTATAGGGGTCATATGGTGTCCTATGACCCCTTAGGACACCATATGACCCCTTAAGACACCATATTTGGTCGTTATGGGTCATATTGTGTCCTAATGGGTCATATTGTGTCATAAGACCCCTTAGGATACAATATGACCCCTTACGACACCATATTGGGTCACTTTGGGTCATATGGTGTCCTAAGGGGTCATATTATGTCCTACGACCTCTTAGGACACCATATAACCCCTAACGACACCATATGGTGTCATAAGAAGTCCTATGGTATCCATAGCAGTCATATGGTGTCCTACGACCCCTTAGGACACCATATGACCCCTTATGACACCATATTGGGTCGTTATGGGTCATATTGTATCCTAATGGATCATATTGTTTCATATGACCCCTTTAAGACATATGACCCCTTAGGACACAATATGACCCCTATGGACACAATATGCCCCCTAACGACATCATATGGTGTCATAAGGGGTTGTATATTGTCCTTAGGGGTCATATGGTGTCCCATGAACCCTTATGAGCCCTTAGGACACCATATGACCTGTTATGACACTATATTGGGTTGTTATGGGTCCTATGGTGTCCTAAGGGGTCATATTATGTCCTACAACCCCTTAGGATACCATATGACCCCTAATGACACCATATGGTATCTTAAGGGGTCCTATAGTGTCCATAGGGATCATATGGTGTTCTATGACCGGTATAACACCATATGGCCCCTTAAGACACCATATTTAGTTGTTATGAATCATATTGTGTCCTAATGGGTCATGTTGTGTCATATGACCCCTTTAAGACATCATATGACCCCTTAGGACACAATATGACCCCTTATGACACCATATTGGTCTCTTTGGGTCATATGGTGTCCTAAGGGGTCATATTAACTCCTACGACCCCTTAGGACACCATATGACCCCTAACGACACCACATGGTGTCATAAGGGGTGCTATGGTGTCTTTAGTAGTCATATGGTATCCTAGGAACCCTTAGGACACCATATGACCCCTTAAGACACCATATTTGGTCGTTATGGGTCATAGTGTGTCATATGACCCCTTTAAGACATCATATGACCCCTTAGGACACAATATGACCCCTTATGACACCATATTAGGTCGCTTTGGGTCATATTATGTCCTACGACCCCTTAGGAAACCATATGACCCCTAACAACACCATATGGTGTCATAAGGGATCCTATGGTGTCCATAGGGGTCATATGGTGTCCTACGACCCCTTAGGCCACCATATGACCCCATAAGACACCATATTGGGTCATTATGGGTCATATTATGTCCTAATGGATCATATTGTGTCATATGACCCCTTTAAGACATCATATGACCACTTAGGACACAATATGACCCCTATGGACACCATATGACCCCTAGCAACACCATATGGTGTCATAAGGGGTCGTATGTTGTCCTTAGGGGTCATATGGTGTCCCATGAACCCTTATGACCCCTTAGGACACCATATGACCCGTTATGACACCATATTGGGTCGTTATGGGTCCTATGGTGTTTGAAGGGGTCATATTATGTCCTACAACACCTTAGGATACCATATGACCCCTAACGACACCATATGGTATCATAAGGGGTCCTATGCTATCCATAGGGGTCATATGGTGTCCTACGACCCCTTAGAACACCATATGACCCCTTAGGACACCATATTTGGTCGTTATGGGTCATATTGTGTCCTAATGGGTCACAGGACACCATATGACCCATAACGACACAATTTGGTGTCTTAATCTCTCTCTCTCCCCCTCTCCCCTAATCTCTCTCTCTCCCCTAATCTCTCTCTCCCTCTCCCCCTCTCCCCTAATCTCTCTCTCCCTAATCTCTCTCTCCCTCTCCCCTAATCTCTCTCTCTCCCCTAATCTCTCTCTATCTATCTCCCTTCCCCATCCCCATCTCTCTCTCTCTCTCTCTCTGCCTAATATCATATACTAATTTATTTATAAATTAATATGTTAAAATATTATATATGAATATATTAATAAACATTAGATTAATTATGTGCAAATTTAGTTAGAGAATTTACTTATTAAAATCGGATATCGGATATCCGATTTGTGTTGTAAAATTTTCAAATTTTAAATTTCAGCTCGAGAATGCTTTGGGATTTGGCTTTGAAGTGACGGGCGTGGAAAGTCAATGGAAAAAACGTGTTTTTTTAGTAGTCCTTGATTTTCTAGACTTTACACTGGTGGCTGATGAATTTTTTTTGTAGCTAAAATTGATAAAACAAAAAGGGTTTTTTAAGGATGTTCCCAACTTTCCAACAATATAAGGCTTGTCTTATTTTGACTTTATTAAATAGTTATTATTTATTTTCTAATTGAATTCTGACAATAGTTCTGATTGATGGATTGATTGAAAAACACTCATAACTTTCAAACTGTATAACATTTTTTGAATCCGAAACATGAATCACATCCTATGCTTCATCTACTATAGGATAAAATTAAAAAAAATAAATTTCATAATGTTTTCACCAAGTTAAGGTGGTCAGACATAGGAGTTTCTGAATTTCTGAAAAGTTGTAGTAAAAAAATCATAAATAATTATTTACTTTATAAAAAATTAAAAACAAATATGTGTCACATCTGGACATGAGTCTATTACTTATATTATAAATATTATAAAAAAATATTATGATTTGATTGTGATTAGGGTGGTCAGACATACGTCTACTTCTTATTTTTTTCTTGAAATTTTAGTATCACTCCATTGAAATTTGAAATTTTCATCAAATAGGATTTTTTTTTCCAAAAAACAACTAGTAGCTTAGAAACTACATTCAATTTTCTATATATTCTCTTCTAACATATTTTAAAAATAATGTTCACAACTTATTCAAATTTTCATGTCAAGTTGCATAACTCTAATTTTCTGAAATTTCATTGCCACTTAAGGGCCTGTTTTGGCACACCATGATCCTGCACATACCCAGATAGTAAGACTTTCTAGCTCTCTCATCAGATTTAGCTTTTCACCATTGAGTTTTTCAACCTCCTCAACCAAAGCATCAATATTGGCTTCATCTAAAGAACTCTTATCTGATATCTCCAATAGTTGTTCAGTAAGCTCTCTTCTTTTGGTTTGTGAAGCTTTTAGTTTGACCCTTAGAGTTTCAATCCCATTTCTGCTAGCTTCTAGCTCTCTATCCATCTCATGGTAGCTCATGTCCCCCATGGTGGTTTCAAGACTTCCTTCTAAGAGATTAGGCTTCACAGAAGTTAGGCTTTGATACCAATTGATGGACTTGAAAAGCATTGAGAGGGGGGGGGTGAATTAGTGACACCAAAAATGAAACTACTTCAGCTGGTAACCGGTAGATGAACTTGACAGAGCTTTTAAGTAAAATGCATATAATCCAAAATGATATAACATCATCCACAATAAGTAAAGCATCCACCATAACATAAGTAATTATACATGGAAAACCCAAATAGGTAAAAACCATGGTGAGATGGAACTCACAAGTTAACTCTTAGCAGTAATATATAACTGACCAGTTAGGGTCTATAATGTGCTCTGCTAGGAGTGAATCTTGTTAGAGATCCCAAAGCTTGATTAGAAACTTATACCCTTTTAGGAGTAACCTCAATGGAGGATTTCTGAATCCAAACTAATGAATCACCTTGTTAAAGGATTTGAACATAGAAGCTTGTTAGAGCTTACCCGGTTAGGAGATTTGATTTCTGCTGTGATTGTTGGAAAATAATAGGAATAGTTTGATCTGTCTAAGTAGCACAATACTTGCTTGATCAGATTCTTCTATACAATTTCAACACTGATATTCAACACACTCTTCAACTTAGCAATTTTGTTCTCGCATACAATAAAAATCTTTTCGCTCTTCATGCATACAAAATAATTTACTAAGATGTCAATATATAGACACTTAGATTTCATGTCGGCCTAAGGAAATCATAAAACAATTTCCTAGGTGCACTGTATCTAGTCAAGTGATCATAACTCATCACAAAATAACTATGAAATTTTTTTTAGTGGGATAACTCATCACGATTTGTGGTAACTCATCACAAAATCACCGAATACCGGTTGGTACAATCAATACCGGTTTGAGTTAAACATATGAACTGTTATCCTTGAATCTTCTGACATGATCTCCGCTTGATCTTTATCTTGATGCCATATAATGAATATTCACTGGTTGTCTCTAATGCACATACTGGTTGTCACAAAGTACTGGTTAGAGATAAACCTTTAGTATACTGATTGTAGTGTAAACAACTTAAAGTTACACCGGTAGACAATATGAACATATGTGTGTGTATGTGTTTCATCAATGACAACATATGATGAATATATTACAAATCATCATCAAGCCAGCAAAATATATATTAGAGTGATGAAGAAATATGTTTCCAAATTTATGATTTTTTATTATAATTGTCTTGTGAAATTATTTTTAATTATTATTTTTTAATTTAAAGTTACCTTCAAAAATAGATTCATTTTTTAACAATTTATTTTTTGTTTTTATCGATCTAAAATAAATTTATGAAGTTAAAAAATTAATATTTTTTCAAAATATATATTCTAAACACTACAATTTTGAAGTAATTTAAAAAAAGGAAGTACAAAATTTTATTCTTTGTCAACATCTTATTATTAAAAAAGATTAATTTAATGAATTTATCATATCTTTCATTAAAATTGCACATCAAAATTTTCTAATAAATATAGAAAATGATGATAAGAGACCAATAAATTATAAAACTTTTAAAAGTTACTGTGAGAAAAATGAATCATATTTTACTTTAATATAAAAGTTAACTTTATTTTAATGAATATTGTAATTAGAAGCATGAGATTTGCATAGTCTATATCAATGTTGCTAAGTAATTTCTGGATTTGACCATGTGAATTTTTAATATTACTAGCATTTCAGATCAAACTCCATGATCCATCATTAGAATGATAGTAAGATAAGAGAATATTGTAATTTACTAAATTTAATTATTTATATAAAAACATTATTGATTGAGTATTTACTTGCTAATTTTTTTTTACTAAAGTTGTTTTGTTTTAATTTTGGGCTGTGGGAACTCATTTGAATTGAAAATGTCCTCAAGGAATTGTGTAGATGATGAGTTTTCATGTTGTCGTACCCATAAAGAGGTCTCAAGATCAATTCACATAGGTGAAAATCCTACTATGGCCCTTGACACACATGATGGTGCTATCATTCCACGAGGCAATTTTGCCATTAAAGTTAGGTTGTTTGGTTTCAAGAAGCAAGTTTGTTATAGTTTGTTTAGCATACAAGTAAATTATCTTAAATGATATTTTTAAAAATATTTGTATAGAATAAAAAAGAGGAGAAAAATGCATAATAAATAAATATGTATATTTTAATCAATTAATATATTTATATTAAAAAAAATTATACAATTTAAAATAAAATATAAATATTTATTAAATAATTGTGTGAGTCATAATAATCCTCATTAAAGTGGAAGATAGCATTTATGTTAGAATTTAAAAACAATTCACCCAATGTTCAAATTTACTTTGCTAAATTAATGATTTTTTATACTATTTACCATAGTGATGGTAAAAGTTACTAATGTAGGCTAAGAATCTTCCATACCTAGAAATTAAATGCTCAACCTCGTAATGACCATTGCTTTCAAATATATATAGGGATTTGATTGGTTTGTAGGTGGAAAGATTTCAAAATAAAATATTCTTGGTATAAAATAAGTTATGACAAAAATGATAAATGAAACTAAATTAAATTAAAATGGAAATGTGAATTTTAATTAATTTAAATGTATATTCTATGTATATATAAAATTGCACTCTATCATATTAACTTATATAATCTATTTGTGTAATCTTTGCACCTCATTCTGGTGCAATTACTAGTTAATAGTGCCTTCAACCAACAAAAACCAATAGATTAACCATAGATGGAATAGTCAACATTTGAAAACCTAAGAAAGGGTTAAAGTTAAGAAAACCCATGAGTGAGATTTCAATAGGCAAAATCACAAATTTGACTCTACATGAACTCTCTATATTCAACATCAACAATTTGTCATGCCCATGATACAACCATTTGAAACAAACCATTAGAATCCCCTAAGAAAATATGCTAATAAAGACTTGTACATTATACTTAAATTTTATGTTATAAGAAAAAAGTTTAAAGTGCTAACTTACATATCATTCTTAAAGTAAAATATTTAAAGAAGCATTCTCTTATTAATCGTGGAATGTTGTTTTCTAATATACAATATTAGAAAACATATTATAACTGACTTCACTTTTTTAGATTTAAAAAATTCCATAACAAGTCGATTCTTTCAAAAGTAGCTCTCCAAACCATATATAATATTATGTTCTATATCATATTAATTCATATAATCTATCAATGTAAGCCTTTCACCTCTTTTCTAATGTAAGTGCTAGTAATATTGTAATTGAAAAATAAAAATATATAGATAAATTTATCCATTACACTATATATTAACAATCTATCAATATAGTCTACAAATGACGATTGGTTAGATTCCAACAATCTATATATGGGCATATAATTTGGTAATTGTCAAGAGGTACTTAACTAACTGCACTATAAAAGAGACGTACATACCTAACCTCCGGGTGAGATTTGACCTTGTGACCTCTCTTTCAATAGTAAAATTTTTCCATCACTAGATAAATTCAAATTATACTAAAGAGACTTTTCTAATTTACCCCTTGTAACTGGATGATACATTAATTTGTAAAAAGAATACATTCTTTTTTCAATATGAAAAATTCATTACTGAGGGTTCAAATAGGGAGGCATTGCTGGAGGAGGTATATTTGAGAAATACGAGACCCATTCCACCATGCAAGAAGATGCCCATTGACCTCTCATCTAGCTTCGCAGTAGAAGCGCTTGACACTGATTGTTGGTGGAGGGGTGTTGTTATGAACAAATTCATATCACCTTTTGATGGGATGGAGCTCTTTCAAATATACTTTCATGATACTTGTACTATGAAAGCTTATCCTAAGACTAACCTACGCCTCGCTCAAGAGTGGATCGGAGGACAATGGACACAACTACAGTGGGACCTTCAAAAAATCTTTATGTAAAGAGTCCTTAAGAAAATAGGAAGCCAATGGATGAAGAAAGCAAATTGGAATTTTTAGAAGAAAATTTGATGTAATGTGTTTTAATTAAAATTTTCTTTAATGATTATCGAATAAATCATTAGAGGTTGATGCAAAATGTTCTATTTGATTTTTATTTAATGAAAATTGAGTTCATGTATTATTTGTTTATGTAATACATCGTGTTCAACTTTTATTCAATGCCTATTAAAGATTTTAGAAAACTACTGCATTGCTTGATTGTTATTTATTCAACAAAAAAATGAATATTAGTTAAAAAATATTTTCTTAAATATACATATCAGTTGTTCTTTTAATTTCCACTAAGTGTTTTGGGATGTTACATATGCTATTAGAGCTGCCAAGTTCGACACTCAACCTTAGTCTCGCCACTAAAAAAATTAAGTAGAAACTTAACGTAGCAACTTGGAAACAAAAATAAAGTTGACCTTCAAAAACCACCTGACAAGGGTCAAACCACTATTGATCCTATCAAACACAATTTAAATTCTCTCCATTATTGAGAGGAATCCATCAGACAAAGTGATATCGACTCCTAAATGCGAGTCTACAAAATTTTGTAACTATTATGATTGTAGTCAATTTTGGATTGAGTAATAAAAATTAAAATTTTGGATTGTAAACTCTATTTTTTAATGAATTATGTTAGAATTTTCTTTAGAACCTATGAAATATTTTAATAAATTATGTTCAAATTTTCCTCAATTACTATTACATACTTTACTATGACTATTAACTGTTCGATGGTTTATTTTATGCATATTTTTTATTACTAAATGTTAATATTTTTTAATATTATGTTGTAACTATTTATGGATATTTTCATTCCCATAATTCTAAAATACAAACTTCCATTTTATGTTATTTATATTCAGCAAATAATCAAAACATGGATGTTTTTGAAAATGCATCAGAAATTGTTGTTGCAAGCCTAGATGTATCTGTGAATTCAAATGAATTCATTGAGAGCCATATGGACAAATGTGCGAGAACAATTTTGGATTATTGCAACAAAATTGTCAAAGAATATGAAAACATGGTCTTATTGATAGATGATGTTGAAGAATTGGAAATATTGAAAATGGAAGATGTTGCAACAAAAGTTAAGGAAGTTTCCGCAATAGCATAAAAATTTCTAGATTCTTTAAAAGAAGTATATCGCGATCATTCTGAGAACAAGGGTCGGAATACCATCCTCATCGTTGAAGAATTTGTTATGTATTTACATCATTACAATGAAGTGTTATTCATTTAGTTACTTCTTGGTCAAGCTTTAATACTTCTTAAATAAATTAAAGTTTTATGTAGTTGTTAGATAATGGCCCAACTGGGCACTATGTGCTATTAGGGAATGTGTAAAAACCAATGGACAATTATTGAGCCTACTAAATTTTGTAACTATTATGATTGTAGTCAATTTTAGATTGAGTAATAAAAATTAAAATTTTGGATTGTAAACTCTGTTTCTTAATGAATTATGTTCAAATTTGCTTTGATTTCTATGAAATGTTTTAATAAATTATTTTCAAATTTTCCTCAATTACTATTACATACTTTACTATCACTATTAAGTGTTCGATAGTTTATTTTATACATTTTCTCCACCAATAAATTTATTTTTTCAAATGATTCAAAAATTGTTGTATTGATAAGGCTCATGTATATAATAATAATAATTGTCACAATAGATAAGAATTTCATTTTTAATATTAATTATTTAATATTTTGTAAATCTTTACAATTTTTACACATTTTAACTAATTCTAAAATCAAAATTCAAATGACTTGAAAGTTGTTGTTGTAATAATGCTAATATAAATCAAATAAGTATAATGTTTGATTTTTATGCACTCACATTATAGAAATTTCCATAATCAAAACCTTAATATTAATCATTATCATAATCAAAACCTCAATATTATTCATAATTAATAATTATAATCTTTAACCCTAAACCTAACTATATATCTAACCCAAAATTTGACCCTAACCCTAATTATAATTCTAACCTTGACCCTAACCCTTTTCTATCCCCAAACCCTAACTCTTATAGCTATCATCATGTACTATCTTTGATTGCAATCTTAACCTTAATCCTAACCCTAATCCTAGTGATAATTCTAACCCTAACCTTTACCCTAATTTTATTTACAATTATTAATTATAATTAGTAAGATTAACCCCAATCCTAAGCCCAACACTAACTGTAACCCTAATGCTTGACGTAATTATATCATTAGCCCTAATAATAATTCTAATCTTAACCCTTATACTAACCATAATCGAATCCTAGGCCTAAACTTAACCCTAACCCTAATTGAACTCTAATCATAACCCTAATATATTCCAAACCCTAATCCTAATTGAAATATACTACTAATTTAACCCTAACAATAATGTAGTTGAATAACAACCCTAATTCTAACCATACTTAAACTCTAACACTAATTAAACTGCAATTGGATTGTAATACTAACTATAACTGAACCCTTATAATAACCTAACCTTATAATTAACCTTAACCGTAGTTACTATTTAAACCCTATTTTGAACCTCAACCATAACCCTGAATTAACCTTGATTGTAAATCCAACCTATGCTTGACTTTATCCCCAAAACCTAACTTTATATCTAATTATTAATTATAATCTTTAACCTAACCTTATATCTAATTATTAATTGTATATAACCTTATAATCCTAACTATAACCCTAACCATAATCATAATTATAATACTACCTAATTATAATTATAACCCTAACCCTAACCCTAATTCTAACCCTAAAACTAACCCTAACCCTAATTTTTATTATAATTAGAAATTATAATCTTTAACCATAACACTAATTATAATTATAACCCTAACCCTAACCTTAATTATAATTCTAACCCTAACCCTATCCTATTCTAGCCCCAACCCTAATTCTAACCCAAACCCTAACTCTTATAGCTATCATCACGTACTATCTTTGATTGCAATCTTAACCCTAACCCTAACCCTAATCCTAATTATAATTATAACCCTAACCCTAATTTTATTTATAATTAATGATTATAGTCTTTAACCTTAACCCTAATTACAATCATTAAGATTAACCCCAATCCTAATCCTAATCCTAAGCATAAACCTAACTATGATATTAGCCCTAACCCTAACCATAATTTTCACCTATATCTTATCATAATTGTTATTCTATCATGATCATAATCTTATCTATAACCATAATCCTAACCCTACCTCTAACCAAGATTTAAACCCTAACCTTGATATTATACACTTAATAACTATAAAATAATATTACAGTTTCAAAATAAGAATATAATAGTATTATACTTTACTAATAAAACTATAAAAATAATATTATAACTAACAATAATTAAAATAATAATATAATACATTTAAAATATTTCAAATTTATATTATGAATATTATTTTCAATAAATTATAAAAATAATATCACAATAATCAAAACAATATAAATTAAAAATAATAGTATATTATAATATTATTCCACAAAAAAATAGAAAATAATAATAATAATTGCAATAATAATATTACATATTATTGCAACAAACATTAATAATATAATATTATATAGTTCTATTTTGAATTTTTAATTGTTTCCCATGTTGCGTCGCGACTGCTACTAGCTTACATATATTTGATATATATAATACGCCGAGAGATATCCTTCTCGAGGCGCTTATTTTTATCATATATCCCAAACTCTAATAGACACCTCTAGAAGGATATCTCTCGACGTATTTTATATATATATCTATATATATATATATATATATATATATATATTTGATTAAAATCAAATATATGTAAGCTAGTTTGTATGCATGTGGAATAAATCATGAAAAATGAATATAGAAGTTGCCCTCTTCTTACGGAATAGTCATTTTCCTGCCTTAGAAAAGAGTGAAATTATCAAACCTTTTCCACGCTCCTGTGATACAGTTCATAATGAATAGAAAATGTCTTTGTATTGTTTGAATTATTTTCACTGCGTATGCAATAATCTATACGTGTTGGATAATTATTTCTTTGTTATAAGAATGGATGGTATGCGCCTTATTATTTTCTATACGTGTTGGACAAAGTTGGGATTACATATGCGGTGTTGTTGTGAATTCATTGAATAAAGATTTATTTGCTCTCTTTTTCCATGCGAAAGAGTGGATGGTACGCACCTTATTCTTGTCCACGAATTATTTTCACTGCGAAAGAGTGGATGATACGATACTTATACTTTTGTACTAGCAAGAGTGGATGGTACGCACCTTATTCTTTTCCTCTTATTTTCCATTCATGTTGGACAAGGTTGGGATTAAAGTTCTGAATTCATTGAATTGGTTTCCAAATCCTTGTCAGTGTTACATGCTAGAAATTAATGGGACATAAAGATTTCTCTGCTCTCTTTTTCCATGCTTCTACGAAATCGTCATGTCCCTATCTTTTTTAAAGATTCTTTTGAATTATTTTTGTGTTGATGACCATGAATCCTAACGTGTGGAATAAGCTAAATACTTTTCTAGTCAGTCGTGAGTTACAAAAGATACTTTTTCAAGATGGTGTCATGTAGACTTAAATTATGAAGTCTTTTCCACGCTCCTGCAATGTCCAATAACTTTCCACTTCTTTTTGCCTTCCAAACTATTTGAAATATCTGTCTTTATAGATAATTTCATGCATCTTAAGCTTTTAAATGGTTCATCCAATTTTGACGATTTGTTTTGGTTCTCTCTATAAGTAATTTAACTGCTTAAAGCTATTGATTTGTCTTCTGGGCATGGATGACACATTCTGTGGATTCGATTATGCATCAAAGGGTTAAAAAATGATCATTTGAAAGTGTCAACCTAAACATGACCCTTATGACCCCAATAGTCATTCACTAAACACCCCATAAAAATAAAAAAATATCCAATTACAAAATGAAATAACACCTAATTATAAGTGTCTGTGTGCATGGGCCTGCTAGACATGTTAACATTAAAGTCAAGAGTGTGGGGTGACTTAATATATCAAGTGCCATTTAATTACTACCCTTGCCCATGTAGACACATACAATGTCATGCATAAGTGGTAGTCATTTAACCCTAAAATCATAACATCAACATTGCAATTTCCCTTCTACATCCACAAGCATGTTTCTAGGTAGCATCTACCACTCTATTCACCCGACATGTTCGTATGTTCAATGATTTCAGTTTGAGACTAATTGTATGCCCTTGTGTGTTCAATTTTACTGTGAAAAAAATATTATATGCCCTCATTGGTTTGATTTAGGTGTGAAATAATTATTATATGCCCTCATGGGTTTGATTTTAATGTGAAAAAATTATTGTATGCCCTCGTGCGTTCAATTTTACTGTCAAAGAATTAGTGTATACCCTCACGAGTTTGATTTTATAGTGAAATAATTACTATATGCTCTCATGAGTTTGATTTTAATATGAAAAAATTATTGTATGCCCTCATGCGTTTGATTTTATTGTGAAATAATTAGTGCATGCCCTCATGGGTTCGATTTTACTGTGAAATAATGAGTGTATGCCCTCATGGGTTCGATTTTAATATGAAAAAATTATTGTATGCCCTCATGTGTTTGATTTTATTGTGAAAAAATTAGTGCATACCCTCATAGGTTCGATTTTACTGTGAAATAATGTGTATGCCCTCATGGGTTCAATTTTATCGTGAAATAATTATTGTATGCCCTCGTGGGTTTGATTTTACTATGAAATAATTATTGTATCCCTCATGGGTTCAATTTTACTATGAAATAGTTATTGTATGCCCTCATGGGTTTGATTTTACTGCGCAATAATTATTGTATTCCCTCATGGGTTCAATTTTATTGTGAAATAATTAGTGTATTCCTTGATGGGTTCGATTTTATTGTCAAAAAATTATTGTATGCCCTCCTAGGTTCACTTTCCATATTCTTCATTTCCATAATCTTTTGATTTCATAATTTACATATTTGTATACACATGTATACAATTGTATATACATGTATACCTTTGTATACATCTGTATAGACATGTATATACAGGCATATATAGTTGTATACACATGTATAAATCTATATACCTCTGGATAGACTTGTATACCTTTGTATACACCAATATACCTCTGTATACACTTGTATACACATGTATACTTTTGTATACACATGTATAGCTCTATCAAATAAATATTGTATGCCCTCCTAGGTTTGCTTTTCATATTCTTCATTTATATATTCTTTTGATTTCATAATACATATCAGTATACACATGTATACAAATGTATATATATGAATACATTTGTATGCATCTGTATACACATGTATACATCTGTAAACACATGTATACACCTATATACAGTTGTATACACATGTATAACTATGTGAAATAAATATTGTATGCCCTCATGGGTTGGATTTTACTATATGCCTCCAAGTAGCATCTACCACTCTATTCTTCCTACATGTTGGTATGTTTAATGATTTTAGTTTTAAGGCTCAATGACAACTGCTTATGCATGACAACCTACACTTGTACATGGTTGAGGGCAAGAATTAAAGGGGAATTGATATATCGAGTTGCCTTACACTCCTAACATCAATGGTAACATGTCTAGTGGGCCCATGCACATAGACATTTATATTTAGGTGTTATTTTCATTTTGCAAGTTGATATTTTTAAAAATTTTATGTTTCAGTGATATAATATACCTATAAGTATATGTATACATGTACATGGTATATGCATACATGTACATATATGTATATGTATATAACATACACACACACACACACACACACACACACACACACACACATGGTATATGCATATATGTACATATTTGTATATGTATATATATAGATATGTGTGTGTGTGTGTGTGTGTGTGTGTCCATACATATATGTGCATAGGGTTTCAATATACATAGTCATTTAATTATCTGTATGGCATCAAAGGTTTCAAGTTTCAATCCTATTTATCCTCACCCACTTGAAACCTTTAATGGTTTCCCTTAAAGTATTCAAACTTGATGGCTTTAAAGTCTTCAAACTTGATGGCTTCCTTCTATAGTCTTCTTAAGACTTTAATGGTTTTCCTTAAAGTCTTCAAGCCTTTAATGGTTTCCCTCAAAGTCTTCAAGCATTTTAATGCTTTATCTTCATTTTTCTCATTTAAATAAATTAATATTTATTTGAATATTTATCCAAATGCAAATTACACCATTTAATTAAAATAAATGATTTTATTTTAATTGAAAATACCAAAATTTCTCCCACTTGCATTTTCCTACAAAATCCACTTGCATGCCTAAACCCCTTCTAGAATTTTCTAATCACTTCTAAATAACCTAACCCCTTCTCTAAACTTTGTCACATTCCTAAGCAAAAGGGAAGTCACTTCTCAAACCCTCAAAGTCTTTGATAACCATTGAAGGCTTTCAACCTTCAACCACTAAATGGCTCAAAGTCTTTGATAACCATTGAAGGCTTTCAACCTTCAACCACTTAATCCCCAAAGTCTCCAATAACCATTAATGGTTACCTCAAACCCTCCCACATGGTTAAAACATTTGTTTTGACTCAACCTCTACCCAACCCAAAGGTCTCATCAGGCCATTAATGCTTTGACCATGATTATCTCTTAAACATTTGCACAAAGGTTTATCCTTGGATTAACTCTTAATCCAGTGGGTAATCTTAATTTGGACTTGACCCTTAGCCTCTAGATAACCATGAGGTCTTCTCAGGCCTTTAATGCCTCCAACCTCTTCTCTCAACCCAATCCTATGTTGACACTTGTCACCATTTTATTGGTGCCAATTATGCACATGGATCCCCAACTTTCAAGCTTGACCCTTGATTAAACCTTTCAATCCTGGCCATCCATTGCTCCATTTTTCCTATAAATAGAGCCCATTCCTTCATAATCCAGATCCTGAAAACTTGCATGCATCTAGCTTATAGTAAAATCTAGAGAGTATTTAGCATAATTCACTTTGGTCTAGAATTAATCTTAGTTAGTTACATAATATCTCATTTCTTAGCTTGTTCATGTTTGCATTTTCATGAGCATTTACTTCATACTCTTGAATCTCCATAAGACATCCAAAAATAGTGCAAAAAGCTACTGAGAGCTACACTCATTTGGAAACTTGGAGAGGAGAGGAACAAGGGAGAGCTAATGGCGTAGGGAGCATCATGAGTGAAGTCTTAATCTTTATTCATTTTTATCTCTAATATGCTTCTATGCTTAATCTTTCTTGATAATGCTTTTTAATGGTTTAGTTTTATGTTGATTTGACTAACCCCCAGAGTAACCGTTTTATGGCATTACAATATCATTCAACATCTTGTGGGTTTTCATTGGTTGTTTCAGTTCTTTAACACATATGTTTGTGGGATATGATGCTCCTCCAGTATTGAATTTTCTATGCTCACCATGTGTTGGTGATTGATTTTTGAAACCTGACCAACCTTGAATTCCTTACACAATTTGTGAGATTTTTCACACAACACTTTCCATGTGTTGATCAAGATTTGAAACCTAATCAACATGAATAAGGAGGTTGTCGGCTTTCAAACCCTGACGAACATATGGTCATCAAAGCATTATCAAGAGTTGTTCACCAAGTTTTGAAACTAGATAAGCACCAAAGTTCCAAAATATGCTCATTGGGTTTTAAAACCCGATGGACATATTTTTATATATTTCACTATAGTTGCTCATCGAGTTTTAAACCCGATGAGCATGTTTAGTTTAGTTTTGAGTTCTACCCTAACATGCAAATCAAATTTCAAAACCTGATTTACATGTTAGATCCCCTCACTTGCAAATCAATTTTTGAAACTTGATTCGCATATTTTTATTAGTTTTCATCATAGAAACTTGTAAATTGGGTTTTGAAACTTGATTAGAAATTTTTAGTCATACTTTGTTGTAAATCGGGTTTTGAAACCCGATTTACAAGTTTTTTTGAAATCATGAGTTTTTCTAACCCAATAAGATTTTGTCAAACAGTCTTGCCATCAAAAATGTCAAAGTTGTCACCAAGCAAATGTATGAAGTAAAAATATAAAAGTATTTGAACATGTTCTCGAAGAGTTCAATTTCCTCAAATGTCAAAGACATCAACAACACTGAAATTGGGCAAGTGGAGATGTCTAAATTCGTGCAACGAATGGAGAATGGCCACAAAGCTTCAACATGCTTGTGCTCATCAACAATGGCCTTCACCTAGTTGCATCATTCCTAGTTATGACTCATGATCTTGAGTTCAATATGCAACAATGACTCACTTTAACAAAGAAACTAGGAGTGTCATAGATTCAAAAGGGAAAGTACTAATCAAATAGGATGCTAAGTTATTTGACATAAAATTCAGATGTCCAGATGTAGATGAATATGTAGATGTTTCTTTTAAGATGGCTCAAGAGTATTGTGATAAGAATACAAAAAAATGCAAGAAGAGCATAATCACTAACTTGCTTGAACCATCGAGGCCAATGATCTATTGGGACACAATGGACTACTGAGAGGGGAGTGAATCAGTGGTGATCAATAAAAACTTTTACTCCTGAAAGATCTAAGCTTTAGTGTCAATAATCACAAAATCATGAGAAGAGATACACAAACATGAGCACACACACACACACACACACACACACACACACACACACACACACACACACACACACACACACACACACACACACACACACACACACACACACACACACACACACACACACACACACACATGGTATATCTATATATGTACATATTTGTATATGTATATATATAGATGTGTGTGTGTGTGTGTGTGTGTGTGTGTGTGTGTGTGTGTGTGTGTGTGTGTGTGTGTGTGTGTGTGTGTGTCCATACATATATGTGCATAGGGTTTCAATATACATAGTCATTTAATTATCTGTATGGCATCAAAGGTTTCAAGTTGGTACATTGTTTTCAATCGTCCAGTCATAAAATTTATACTATTTTCAGCATTCCTTAAATGTATATAACTATTTCGATATTTTTTTATCATGTTGTCATACAAATTGGACTATTTCCAGCATTCTCTGAATATTATCCATACTATTTTCACCATTCTTTACATATTATTGTGGTCCAAATGTAAAAACAATAGTTGTTTTTTAATCATATTAGAATTTATTTGGTATCACTCACTTTTATTATGTATCAGTGGTTTATAATAAACCAATTGAGTATATGTATCAATGGTTTATTATGTATATGTATAAATGTATCTCTATATGTGTATATACATGTACATGTATACATATATGTATATGTATACATATACATAAATATGTATATAGATATACATATATATGTGCAACAATTTGAAATGAACACATTGTGAACCTTGTGGGCATTTGTTACAACTGGTGTAAGGCTTCTCAATAAACAAATAATAATAGTATAAAATAATATATAAAACTATGTTCATGAAAAAATCATAGAAATCAGACATACCTTGCAAATAAAGTGAGTGATTGTTTCCCACATATATTTAAATTTGAAAATCAATAGGAGATTTTGAAGGGTCATTTTCATTATGAATTTTTCCTATTTTCACTGAATATCCTCTGCAACATTCAATTCTTCTCCTTGTGCATGCAATATTTTAGGATGATTTGAAGTGATAACGTTACTACCCCCAATTATTACAAAGTTTTGTAGGCATGTGGTAGTGTCGAGAGATGAACTAAGTATGTGGTTGATCGAGATATCAAAGTAATTGTGTTTATTAGCACATTATATTTTATGGAGATTTTTCCTATTGTTGCAACATTTGTTTTTAAGTTATGTATTTTTTTAAAAGATGTATGCATGATTTTGTGTTAAGTGTATGTGACTAATTTTGTAGTCATGTCTAGAGTATTGGGGCGGAATTGTAGAATACAAAAGGCCTTCACCAGAGGTAAAGTCTTTATGACTTTACTTTGGTAATGACCTAGTAGACATTGTTTGATTTTATTTATATTTCTATGTTTACTTCTCTTCTATGCATACTCATTGTTGAAATGAATGTGTTTAAATGTTTTATTCATTTCTAATTTTTGAAATATACATACTCATTGTTGAAATGTATATGTATGTATGATACATACATATATATTGTAATATATATGTATGTGTGTATTTATGTACATACATACATTATGAGAACTGTATGTATGTAATACCTACATACATACATACATACTAATTGTATATGATCAAACAATGAATAAATATGTGTAGGCATTTATGTCTTGAAATGTTTTATTCATTTCTGTTTTGTCAAATATACATAGTCATTGCTGAAATGTATAATGTACTGTATGTACGTACGTATGTATGTATGTATGTATGTATGTTCATACATACATACATACATACATACTTAAATAAATAAATAAATAGGGCATGTACACAAAGATGGTGGTCAGAAAAGTGGACACCACCCAAAAAAAACTTGGAAAAATAGGCAGCACGTACGCAGTTTTAAAATTTCAAATTCCCGCGTATGCACTTGGGTTTGTTTTTCTCGAGCCTAGAAAAGATAGCGCGTACGTGCTCAATTTAGGAAACTGAGTGTGTATGCGCTACGGCTAGGAAAATTAGCATGTACATGCTGCTTATAGGAAAATGAGCACGTACACGCTAATAATCCTTATAAAACCGCATACGTGGTGCCTGATAAAAAAAGTTTTTTAAAAAAATTGGGTCCTCATTTACCCAAAAAGCGCATTTTTTAGTTTGTTTTTTTCCCATTTTCTAACCTAAACCGTGAATGGGGTGCTAAATTTGTCCTCCAGGCTATGGATCAAGGTTAGTTTTTGTTTATTTTTCTTTCTTTCTAGTTTATGCAATTTGTTTTACATTTTGAATTTAATTTCATTAATTTTGATTAGGTTTTTTCATTTTTTGTTTCAAAAACCATATTCTTCTAATCCAGAACAAGAACAACCAAATGCACCTCCTGAAAACCCACAAGAACAACCAAATACACCTCCTGAAAACACACAAGAACAACCCCCAATTCCTCCTTTTGACTACATAGCCGAAACACAAGAAGAATTAATTAGTCAGTTAGGGCAAAATACATCCAAAATCAATAGACTGATTGTAAAAGTGAAAACTTCTGAGCTTGACCATCATCAATCCCTCGCCTCTAGCCTAGAAACATTAGCTAGTGGTGCCATAGTTGTTTCCACAGAAATTACCAAATGGGGAAGCTTTAGGGATAGGTGTTGTCAATTCTATGCCAATGGGCTATCATACTATGGAGTTAAAAACAAAAAAATTTCTAAACAACAAATATGTGCCCTTTTTGTTGACCCCAAAACTGGCCAGTCATTACCTCCTAATGCAAAGAGGTTTCCCATACATTGGTGTAGCAATATGCAGATGAAGAATCTTTTTTGGCAGAGGTGGTGGATGGTCTTTGACGATCCACCTTGTAATAATTATGAGGTGCCATTATATTTTTTGAGAAAAATATATTGTGAGTTTTTGCTCAATGTGCGCCCAAATTATTTTGACATGAGAGAGTTTCATGGTAGAGGTGGTGGCTCTGCCCAAGATAGAGCTGGAGCCCATAGGTGATTAGCCACGGAGAGGTGCCGCCCCCTAGCACCCAAACCCAAGGTGCATTAGGCTGTCCCATTAGAGCTGAAAGAGCCAATGGAGCTACAGACTCTTCAGGCAGCCACAACATTGACTGGTGCCATCATCCAGCATGGGACATCATTAGCACACCCTATTGTATTGGGTGATGAGCCGTTAGAGGGCGATAGAGAGCCCATCGAGTATATGTGTGTCAGTTGCTCGGGGATATGCTCAGGGATAGATGATGCAGCCACTGCAGATGGATACTCATATCATCTATGCACGATTTGTGGTTGTAGATGTCAGGCTCACATGGTTGAGGATGTCGCGCTAACAAATGAGTTGATGGACATGGTGTTTGCTCATGAGCCACAAACACAGGTGTGTTGATTTGAATTCATAACATTTTATTTATCAGTCACTTTAATTTTGTAATTACATAAATGAATTTTCATTTATATATCGATTTAAATTGAGACAAATAATATGCATTTCAAGATGCAACAACGGTATCCCATACACCTCCCCCAATTACCATAGCTGCAACTTCAACGCCTGAGGTATAAATTTTGTAACATGTTAAAATAGAATAGTACACTTTGAATTCAAAAAAATACAAGATATACTAACTATCTTTAATGCTTGGTCCAATTTTTGCCTTGTAGGTGTTGACAAGGGACGAAATGTCCCAGATTGATGACATCACGTTGTCGGTGATCGATTTTGGCCTACAAGGCTATATGGTATCATATTTTGTACAACTCTTTTTATGTATTGTTTTGATGGAATATGCAAGTCATTTCATTTTAGATTTTTAAAATTATGTTTAATTTATTATCTGTACTAATATCTCATGTTAATTTTCTATTTTTAGGGCACCCCCTCTGCGTCTAGGGCTCGTTCGAAGAAAAAGAATATCTCGAACATGCCAAAACGTGTGAAGAAGGTAATTGAACACATTTTTAGTTGTACAATTATTTTTAAATGATGAAATCAAGTATTAGTTGGGGTTTGTAGATTGATTAGTGTTTTTTGTCTATTTTACATGTACAGCAGCCATTGAGCTTTGTGGATATGTTGAATGCACCTGATTCGCCCACAAATCAAGAGAGGGCGGAGGTATGTATGTCTACTTTATTTTCTTGATTTCATGATTATATGCATGCATACATGTGAACTTGTGATATATTATAATCTTATATTTTTTTCATATAGGAAATATCCATACCTATTTCGTCAATGGTGAACCCTCCTCCTTGCACTGGAGAAGCATATCAGGATCCGGTACACTTTTGTTTGATATGTAAAATTAATTGTTTTCAACCTTCAATACTTATCATTATATTAATTGTATTTAATCTTTGTACATTTTTTGTATAGGTAATAGTGACTGTTTCTACATCAATGGTGAGCCATCCTCAGTCCATTGGAGAAGCATCTAAGGCACAAGTACATCAATGTTCTCTATATTATAGCTTTTAAGTGTTTTTGATATATTTATGTTAGTACATTGTATTAATTGTACATTTAATCTACAATAGACTTGTTCGCGGTACGGCCATAACATGGATCCATTTAAGTATGTCTTCAAGAAAACTCCTAAGAGTGACAGGGAGAGGAGAGTGAAGACATTAGCTCCTGGATCAGCCGATGAGGTATTCTACATTTCAATTGCAAAGGAATTAAAGTTAAATGCATAGTTATGATGTTAATTGTGAACTATTTTCTACAAAAGAATTCTAACTTGGCTTTTGAATTGTGGTTTTGTAGCCATCTACAGAGCCGTGTACTGCATCGAAGAGGCTTGATTTTGATGATCCACCAGAAGTTTAGGATCATATAGTGTTAATTTTGGTCATAGAATGACCAATACATGTAGATATATTCTACATTTTTATTGTATATCGATTTGGACATGGCATATGCCACATTTTTGTAATACTTGTATTGACTTGGTAGACATGCCTTCTTTTATATATATAAATATTGATATTCGATCCAATAAATGTGTAATGAGTTCATTATTTTGTATTCGTTGTATTTTTTGGTTGTCATTTTATAAATTTAGATGAATATTTGCATATGTAATCAACAACAAAAATATATGATATAAAGCATTGCAATTGTGAAATATGATTTGATAAAATTTCTAAAATGTTGAATTAACCCTACAAAACTCCTTGTATTCAGTTCATTATTGTGTATTCGTTGTATTTGGTGGCTGCCCTTTTATAAATTTAAATGAATATTTGCATATGTAATTAACAATATGAATATAAACAACAAAAATCGACAATATGAATTTAAACAACAATGTGTTTGGTGTGAGAGCACCCTCACGCTCACAATGGTCAAATTTTGTTCCTCGTGTGCACAAACTAACATCACGAGCACATTTGGGAGGGCATGTTTATGCTAGGTATTCCCCTGTCATGCACCCCAAAGCACCAGAACTTCGAGAGTCATACCCTACCGGTGAGATCTCTCAAGTGCCCTGAGTCCAAAAAATTGTCAAAATTTGACAAACTATTTCTTCCAATCCATGACACATACGGTCGATCTGTTTGATCCTATGGTGTCGCGTGAGGGTCCTCTACAATGACATATCTCGGTTTTTGACAACTCGAAGCCATTTTCAATTAGTAGCATTTTTTCGCCTGCTCAAAAAATCGTCAGTTGCTTGCAAGGAAAAGTTGCAAGATTGGCTAGAATTGATTCTATTCCTCATGTGCACAAACCGACATTGCGAGCGCTTCTAGGTGGACATGTTTACACTAGGCATGCCCTTGTCATGCATCCCAAAACACCAGAATGTCGAGAGTCATACCCTACCGGTGAGATCTCTTAAGTGCCCTGAGTCCAAAAAATTATCAAAATTTGATGGTCTATTTCTTCCAATCCACGACACATACGATCGATTTGTTTGATCCCATGGGGTCGCATGAGGGTCCTCTACAATGGCCTATCTCAGAATTTGATGACTTGAAGCCATTTTCAATTAGTAGCATTTTTTTGCCTGCTCAAAAAACCATCATATGCTTGCAAAGAAAAGTTGCAAGATTGGCTAATCTTGATTCTGTTCCTCATGTGCACAAACTGACATCGTGAGCACATCCGAGTGGGTATTTTTACACTGGGAATGACCTTGTCATGCATCCCAAAGCACCAGAACGTTGAGAGTCATACCCTACCGGTGAGATCTCTCAAGTGCCCTGAGTCCAAAAAATTATCAAAATTTGATGGACTGTTTCTTCCAATCCATGACACATATAGTTGATCTATTTGATCCCATGGGGTCACGTGAGGGTCCTCTACAATGGCCTATCTTAGTTTTTGATGACTCGAAGCCATTTTCAATTAGTAGTATTTTTTTGCCTGCTCAAAAAATCATCAGTTGCTTGCAAGGAAAAGTTGCAAGATTGGCTAGAATTGATTCTGTTCCTCGTGTGCACAAACTGACATCGCGAGCACATCTAAGTGGGAATTTTTATGCTAGGCATGCCCCTGTCATGCATTCTAAAGTACCAGAACATCGAGAGTCATACCCTACCGGTGAGATCTCGCAAGTGCCCTGAGTCCAAAAAATTATCAAAATTTGACTAATTGTTTCTTCCAATCCATGACACATACGGTTGATCTGTTTGACCCTGTGGGGTCACATGAGGGTCCTCTACAATGGCCTATCTCATTTTTCAATGACTCAAAGCAATTTTCAATTAGTAGCATTTTTTTGCCTGCTCAAAAAATGGTCAGTTGCTTGCAAGGAAAAGTTGCAAGATTGGCTATAATTGATTTTGTTCTTTGTGTGCACAAATTGACATCGCGAGAGCATCTAGGTGGGCATGTTTACACTAGGCATGCCCCTGTCATGCATCCCAAAGCACCAAAACATTGAGAGTCATACCTTACCTGTGAGATCTCTCAAGTGCCCTGAGTCCAAAAAATTGTCAAAATTTGATGAACTATTTCTTCCAATCCATGACACATAAAATCAATATGTTTGGCCTCGTGGGGTCACGTGAGGGTCCTCTATAATGGCCTATGTCAGTTTTTGATGAATCAAAGCCATTTTCAATTGGTAGCATTTTTTTGCCTGCTCAAAAAATCGTCAGTTGCTTGCAAGGAAAAGTTGCAAGATTGGCTAGAATTGATTTTGTTCCTCGTGTGCACAAACCGACATCGCGAGCACATCTGGGTGGGCATGTTTACACTAGGCATGCCCCTATCGTGCATCCCAAAGCACCAGAACATCGAGAGTCATACCCTATCAATGCAATGTAGAAGTTGCTTGACAACTTTTTTGACAATTTTTTTGACAACAATGATAATTTTTGCTCAAATTGTATCTAGTCTCAATCTATCACCCCTATGACCCAATAATGACTCAAATAATTATCCATGATTATACAAGAATCAAGAATGCTCATGATTGACCAAGGACACATCACATATACTCAAAACATAGTCACAAAACATTGACACACAAAATAGTCACAAAACATTGTCACATATTATTCAAAAATTTGCCTCTAAATATGGTCAAATCAACTCTTGGCTATTTGATTATACAAAAAATTGTCTTGCAAATAATCTCATGGGCTTTTATACAAAATTTGGCATTACAATATATGCGATTCAGCTCATCGTCATTTTAATATACCAATCATCTCATGGCCTTTTATACAAAATTTAGCATTTCAATACGTGCGATTCAGCTCATCGCCATTTTAATATACAAAATTTGGCATGTACATATGTACAAATCAACTCATTGCCACTTAAATATACAAAATTATGCCCCTAAACATGTAAAAATCAACTCATGGGCATTTATATATACAAAAAATGAATATAGAATAATTCGTCGATGATTTATACAAAATTCTCAAAATCATTCTACTCTAAACTGTAGAATCAATCAAGTGAGCCTTTAGGATTTGCTCTAACTCGTATTGTGTCAAGTATTGCCTCATGGTCAGATTCACAAACTTTCCATAAAATCTTGTTATGAGGTCTACCATGATACTTCATCAAATGAATATTTGTTGCAACAACAAGGTTAGAGAAATGAAGAATATGTCTGTGTGTTTCAAAGTCCTCGAACAACCAAACATCAGAATTCTTGATAGGGTATCTCTAAAGCCATGTTCCTGTCACGACAATAGACCCTATTGGGTACTCAATACCCTCTCTGTCAATGATTGTGGTTGTCAATTTTCTTTTAGGCTCAACACAATGACACAAATAGTAATCTGTTCCTTCTTCATTGTTCTCTTCTGCAACAACTACATACACATGACCTGCATTTTATAAAGTGTTAATTAATACCAAAAATAAAGTATGATGTACAAAAAAATGAACCAAAAAGAATACTAGCAAAAAAATTAACTCAAAAAATCACCTGAATCCAATAGGTCGGATACATGGTCAAAATCCACTGATGTCTCCATCTGGCTCAATTGTAGTGCTTTGGGAATTTGATATAAATCAATGGGAACCAATGGTCTACAAGACCATTTATCAACCCACTCTTCTGATTCACATTCTTCCCACAAAGAATACATGCATGAAGAGAAAAAACATACCATCTGTCTCGTATAAATTACCAGTGAACTTGAATTTAAACTCATAAATGAGTGCATGTCACTCGATCCTGCAACTGTACAACAATCTAGATAGTTTTGAATGTTAGATTCAGTAATCAACCAAAAATATCTATGAACCAATGACGTACCTAGATTACCTGGACCCATCGTAGACTTACACCATCGCATAATTGTTTCTGCATCTACCAACTCAACACCACCTTCGTACTTCAATTCTTCCCTGGCTAGGGCTCTTTTCACACATGCTCCTGCACCATCGTGGTCTCCCTTACCATGTCTAGCCTCAATGAAATTCCAAAAATGTTGTACACCACTTGTCACATGCATCCTTGTCAGCCAATAAAACATCCTTGCATTCTTGAATCGTGCGATGCAATTATCTGACCATATTAAGTGTCGGTTGTATCATTCCTTTCCCTTCAACTATCATAGAAAACTTTAAAGCATCCTTGTACAAACTCTGATGAATGAGTACTATCATCACTTATGTAGAAGTGATACTCTCTTACAACCTTTCTATCCTCCTCTACGCTATCATCTGCATGCATGAATGTTATGTGTACAGAAATAGAAACTTGTGTAGAGTGATAATACATGGATTGCACTTTATTTTGAGGTTGTAGTGTATAATTTTTAGTGAAATCAATGATAGAGACAATCGTGCCAAGAGGAAATGTGTCCTTACACAACTTGAATTGCTCATCTAACCATCAAGCTCTATGTGTATGCATTATGTACTCATAAACTTGTTTCTCTTGAAACATTTTCATAAATTGAGCTACACATATATCATTTTTCACTAGCTCACATCTCTTCAAATCTTTTCCATCTTTAACTTCATATGTGTCTGTCTTGTATTTTCCAAAAGAAACTAGTTTCATACCAATTTCATGTGTGCTCTCCAAATGTATGCATCTTGGTAGACGTTGCAAACCACCACATATAGCACAAGAACCTTCCAAACAAGGCATCTTATAATAAATGCAACCATCATGTCTATTACATAACAAACTTGAAATAAATTCTCTTGCCGACTTAGGAGGTGCTTGTATATTACATTCCTACAAAACATCATTAGTGGGCAAAATAGAACAAATATGACAAAAAATATCATAATGCATGGAAAATTCAATATGCATCCTACAACAACACATGGTGCATACATGATTAATCTTAATATAAAAAGGTTTTGCCATTTCAAAAAATCTTTGAGAAATTTTTATTTGAGGAAACTTTTGAAGGAATCTTTCATAAAATTTAGTTTGAGTCATATCCAAATAGTGTTTCACATGTGGCTCATGATTTTAAGACCCAATTCGCCTTATAACAACATCTCTTTGGTTGGGCGATACTCTTGTGTTGTCATGCCAAAAAAATTCAATTAATGGTTTTAGTGCATCTACAACAACCTTGTCTTTGCATGGTAGTCTACTCGAGAATGCCCAAAGAGAATTATTGTTAGGTTCTTCAATTTGTTCTCACCTCTCTAATGCTTTACTTAATGTTGTTCTACTAATGTTCAATGACTTGCTTGTTTTGCTTATCAAATGTTCTTTTTTTATTTTCTTGCTCATTATGGTTGATGTAATGACACGTTGAGTAGCATTAGAATGTTTACTACATGATTTTGAACCAATAGATTGATATGCATAAAATTGATTTCTGACAATAGTTCTTTCACTGTTACTTTCAGATGATCTTAGGCCTAGAATTTTCATTGTCTCTCTAAAATTCAAATTTTTAATCATTTGAACAATTAATTGACATCTTGCGGTTTGATTTAAGTTTGTAAAATAGTTTTGCCATATTCTTTTAACCATTCTCCTACAAGTTCGTTCATTCATTTTATTGGGCATTGACTTCAATATATTCTCATCAATGTCAATTAGCTACTTTGGTTTCCTACGAATGATTCTAGGAGGTGTTAACATTGGTGCATTATGTATATTCAATTCATCGGGTAGAGAAGGTGTAATATGTTCATCATTTAATTGATTATTCAATGCGGTATCTTCTTCAATTGCATTAGGTTCAAACGGTAAATTATCAAATGTTTCTTCTTCAATTGCATTAGGTTCAAATGGTAAATTATCAAATGTTTCTTCTTCAATTGCATTAGGTGCATTATATTCATTTGGGAAATCGAATTGAGATGTTGAGGTTGACATACCTTCTTCTCCCATTGTTCTTATGTCACGCAATTTCTTCATACACTGCCTTTGTTTTTCCTTTTGAGCCTCTTGTTGTTCCATCGTTCCTCGCTTGTTCTTTCCCATGGTTGAGATCGGTTGACCTAAATAGAATCATATTACATATATATGTAAAGAAAAGTTCAAAAATAAATAAATAACCATAAGTATGCATCTTATCACTATTTTTTGGAATCAAACTATTAAACAATCACAATTTAATCATTTGAAACCATGCAAAAACAAAAAACTAATAAAAACAACAATTCAATCATTTGAAATCATGCAAAAAACAAAAAAATCACTTACTTTTATGTATACAACAGTGATACAAGTGCAGACATAGTTCAAGTGGGGCCTTCAACGACCTCAAAAACTTCTTTTGAGGTTGTTGAGGCTCTTGGGCAACTAAAACTATGTCTCTAAACCATGTATGCACTACATTAATAATCGCGTATGCACTACATTGATAATCGCGTACGTGTTGCTAGGCCATAAAATGTTGGCAAGCCCAATGGTATTCTCGGCTGATAAGTAGCGCGTACGCTCTACTAAGCCTAAAAATGTTATCCTAGGGTATCGAATAATGGGAATAGTACCACTTATGAGTAATAAGTACTGCGTATGCACTAGTAAGCCTTAAAATAGTTATGGAAGGGGTATGGAGGAAGGGAGAGGGGGAGAGGGAGAGAAGAGGGGGGAAGGGAGAGAGAGGGAGAGGAGAGGGGAGAGGGAGAGAGAGGGAGAGAGGGAGAGGAGAGGGGAGAGAAAGAGAGAGAAGAAGAGGGGGGTGGGAGAGGGAAGGTAGAGAGAGGGAGAGAGAGAGAGAGAGAGAGAGAGAGAGAGAGAGAGAGAGAGAGAGAGAGAGAGCGTGGGGGTGGGAGAGGGAGAGAGAGGGAGAGGAGAAGGGAAAGGGAGAGAGAGAGAGAGAGAGAGAGAGAGAGAGAGAGAGAGAGAGAGAGAGGGGGGGTGGGAGAGGGAGAGAGATGGAGAGGAGAGGGGAGAGGGAGAGAGAGGGAGAGAGGGAGAGGAGAGGAGAGAGGGAGAGAGAGGGAGAGGAGAGGGGAGAGGGAGAGGGAGAGAGAGGGAGAGGAGAGGAGAGGAGAGAGGGAGAGAGAGGGAGAGGAGAGGGGAGAGGGAGAGAGAGAGGGAGAGAGGGAGAGAGAGGGAGAGAGAAAGAGAACATGGAGGGAAGGGAGAGAGGGAGAGAAGAGGGGGGAGGGAAGGTAGAGAGAGGGAGAGAGGGAAGGAGGGAGGGAGAGAGAGGGAGAGAGGGAGAGAGAGAGAGAGAGAGAGAGAGAGAGAGGGAGGGGAGAGGAGAGAGAGGGAGAGAGGGAGAGGAGAGGGGAGAGGGAGAGAGGGAGAGGAGAGGGGAGAGGGAGAGAGAGGGAGAGAGGGAGACAACATGGGGGGAAGGGAGAAGTAGAGGGAGGGAGAGAATACATGATAAAAATCAAAGAGGAAGTTGCAGATAAGAAATAAATTCACTTACTTCTATAGAAGTACAGACATAGTTGCAGTTGGGTATGGAGGAAGAGAAGAAGAGAGAGAGAGAGAGAGAGAGAGAGAGAGAGAGAGAGAGAGGGAGAGAGAGAGAGAGAGAGAGACCTTGTATGCGTTTGAGAGGGAGAGACGATACACTTACATGTGTATATATATGTTTAATATATTATATGTATATAAACATATTATATATACAATGTCATATTATACACATATTATATATTACATATATTATATGAATATACACATATTATACATAGAATATAATATTGTACAATAGCATGTATGCATTGTTTATAGTAAAGATAGCGCGTACGTGATGTTTAATGGGAAACACGCGCGTACGCGCTTCTCACACTATAATTACCTCGTACGCATTTTTTAAACCATAAGTACCCTATATGTGCTTTTGACTTTTTAGGCTTGGAAATAGGCCTGGATGACAAAGCTACGGATTGGAAGTTTGATTTCCCTCCATTTCTCTCATTTTTGACGTGTTTTATTTTATCAACTTGGTTTATCAACTTTGTCATCATTAGGTTTGTAGACACCCAAAATTGTCTAGTCTAATTAAATAAATATTTTATTTATTTAATTATCTTAGCTTAATTCTTCTATTAATTAAATAAATCTTTATTTATTTAATTAATTCATTTATCCTCTTCTAGCCTTATTTCTCATTTAAATAAATACATTTATTTATTTAAATTATCCTTTTCCTAAATTAAATAAATATCTTATTTATTTAATTTATCCCACTTCTTCTATTAATTAAATAAACCTTTATTTATTTAATTAATTCATTTATCCTCTTCTAGCCTTATTTCTCATTTAAATAAATACATTTATTTATTTAAATTATCCTTTTCCTAAATTAAATAAATATCTTATTTATTTAATTTATCCCACTTCTTCTATTAATTATATAAATCTTTATTTATTTAATTAATTCATTAACCTTTTCTACCCATGACACATGTCATTCATCTCTTAATTTCTACACTACCTACCTCTTTCATTATTTTATTATTTTCTTTACCTACCCTCTAATCATAGCCGACCTCCTTTTACACCTCTCAATCTTATCCCTCCATTTCTTATTGTGTCTTCTATATAAGGACATGCTTCCTTCATTATCAAACCCTAATCAAGGATCCTAATGATGCATCCTAATGAATATTATACACTTGACTACACTACGATCCTACTTGCAACCACATTCTGTTCATTGTTGAGCTCTTGTGCACATAAAATCTGAGAGCAAATATATCAAGCAAGATCAATGGAGATAGGAAGAATGGAGATCCAAACCCTATTGGACATGTGATGGTATAATCTTTGTGATTTCATTTGATTTGCATTGTCTTAGGTAATCTTCATATGTTATGGTGGACCTTTGTTGTTGTTAGGCTAGTGTTTTGTGGTTGAATTCATTTAGCCTTTCAATATTGTTATTATTGTTATCCATTTTCACCATATACATTTTGGCACGCCCGGTGGGACTCTTGTCCCTTTTTGCATTTAACATCTTGTCGCAGATTTTGTGTTTGCTGTTGCAGATCTGACATTTTCGGCAACATTTTGATATTTTCATGTTTGCGCACTTTCGGATCATGTTTTTGATTTTCTGGTGCGTTTGCAACCTCTGGAATCATGTCTGTGTTATTGGCAATATTTTATTTTGCAGGTTCCAGGAAAGCGCGTTTGTGTTTTTAAGTCGCGTCTGTTCTGTTTTTAGCCGTGTCTGTGTCCAGAAGACGCGTCTGCGTTCTGTAGTCACGTCTATGTCTCACAGAACCGCGTATGTGTCATGAAGTCACGTTTGTGTTGAGGGCAACCACGTTTGTGTTCACCAGTTTCAAATTTTGGGTTTTTATTGATTCAGTTTTTCGGATTTTGCATTTAGGGTTTCAGATCCGGTTTATTTTGAGCTAACATTTTCAGATCTAGCTAATGAAATTGGTGCAGCTTGTCTTGAAAGTAAAATCGTTTGGTTGAAGGCCTCTATTTTCACAAAGTCTTTTGGGTTTGAAATTTACCTAACTTGTGTGCTTGTAGGAAGGGGTGGTTATTTCAAACAATCCAAACTACTAATAAATCTTTGTTGCAGGTCCTTGGCAAGGGTTTTTGGATTTTTATTGTGTGCCTTGTTTTCATAGACTAGCAAACACTTCAATTGGTGCACTAAAATTGAATCATTATCTTTTGTGTCTTGAGAAATAGGCTCTTTTTGTTTAATTTTTAGAGGGCCTGTCTTCCTGTGTGGTCATTAGGACTACTAGTGAGAAGAGAACGACCCAAGTGGTAGCGAGGAGAACCCACCTCTTCCGAACCACTATAAACAAATGTATTCATGGTGAAAACTATGGATAACGTGTGTTGATTAGTTCATACCGACACTATGTCTCCCCATAAACCCGTTTGATCAAATTTATTTGATCAATTATAGGGCATAACCCCTACCGGCTAGGAGCCTTCTGTATTTACAGAGCTGAAAGTGCCGCATGTATGGCCACATGAGCAGATGCTCTTACTAGTACCTTTTTGTTTTAGAATCCCAAATCCTTCTAGTTCTTGGGGTAGGAGGTCGGACCTCTGGTAGCAGCCCACACACATACGGTTCTTAGTAGAGATACAAAGTTCACCACGGGGAGTTTTCGTGGGGACTGATGCTTGGCTGACCCAAAAAGTGAGTGTCGAGGGTGGAGCCAGTAAGGTCAAGCATCTAAGTATCCCCTCTGAATAGCATAGCCTCGAGGGTAAAACCCCATGTGGGATCAACAACTATTGTCTTGGCTAGCCATAAGAATTGTGCTTGACTTATGTTAAACATTCAAAACATTCAAGACCAAACAGCAAAACATTGTGTCTTTTTTGTCTTCAAGTGTATGCAAAACAATTTTACATCAAACAACACACTTTTCTTGGAGTCATTTTGAGTCTAGACACTTGCAAACATTAAGTCCTCATCAACATTCTGTCCTCTTGTCACGAAAAATAGTCAAACAGTCAGATTTGGTCACAACAAAATGACTTCATAGATTGAAAAAAATTGCACAAATTTTACAGAAACACATCTGTGTCTGACATAATAGCATCTATGTTGTATAAGCGCGTCTGTGAAGGGTAGAAATGCATCTCTATTCCAATAGTAAACATTAAACTTTGCAAAAATCTCAGAAGCACATCTGTGTTAAACAGAGTCATGTCTGTGTCGGGAAACCACGTCTTAGATGTATACAGGTGCGTCTATGTCCAGAATTGAAAAACTGTCACAGTCCAGCAAACAAACACAGTCAGTTATGAAATTCTTGAGCTTCCTAGGTCATTTCTCCAGGTTTCATTTAGCATTCAACCTATCTTTGGGTCTCACAAAGTCCATCATTGCTTCACATTTCACTTTACATTCACAATTGTCTAAACTTGAGTTAAAAGGTCACTTGCTTGTCCTCATCATACTTTGTCAACACACTACATACAACAACACTTTGCTAAGTGGTCCCTCATCAAGGTTTCTTACCTTTGGGTCTCATTTGGTCTTACTTAGAGTCAAGGTCAGCTTACCTCATCAAGAGAAACTATCCTCTCTTTGGAAGTCACACCTACTCTACTACATACATACTTGGTCTTACACTTTGGACATTGCAAGTACACCTCAGAGTCATTTACATCCCATCCAACCCTTGATCTTCCATACTTTTTCCATTTTCATCTAATCTCATACATCTTGGTCAATACCTAGTTCATGGTTGAAACCCGCCTTCAAAAATCTAGGAGAGAAACTAAAGAGGCTCAAGAGTCCGCAAACATGAGTTCTTATGAGTATGACAATGATATCTTTTTCAATTTTTATCATACTACATTACCTGACATGGATGCCTATAGAAACATTCCAAATGTTGAGAACATGGACACTACAAATAACAATGCTACACACAGTGACAATATGGACAACTTTTCAGTACATTCAGCAGATGTGGAAGAATCCATTATGAATCCCCATTTCAATCGATTGGTTGAGGAAATAATGAGGAGGGATAGACAATACTTCTTACAAATGATGGCACAAAGAGGAGCCAAGATACCTCATGATTTTTACATGTCTCAAATAATGGAAAATCGACCTTTGCAACAACCTCACTCCAACATGGATCAAAGAAGACCTAATAGTGGAGGAAATAGAGGACCACACATGGTACCTGAATCACCATCAGCTTTGCTTCAAAAACCAGAGGTCCCACATACACATGGTCAAGCATATGATACTCACCTTCGTAGACCGTTATGGAGGTCTTATGCAAACAGATATGCTCAATCACATACTAATGCTAAGGATCAACCACCAAAGCAATTGGATATTCAAAGGCATGCTCAAAATTTGGACATAAGAAAACCTTGTGTCAAATTTGGGGGCAACACATTAGAACATGACATGCCTGCAGAATATGGTATACATGCACAAAATAGATATGGTGTTCCTCAACATGAATCTATACCAAGTGGTCCATATACGCAACATCACTATAGACCTCCTCCATATGTACATGTGTATGATCAATATCATCCATAGATGCAACATGCTCCTCCTCCAATTGGTGCCTCAAGCATGGGGTATGGTCCAAGAAGTTGATCTCCACCTAAGAGCAATTTGGAACAACAAATCAAGGACTTACAAAAGAAAATGGAGGACATAAATACAAAGAAGCCAACATACACAATGAGAGACATATGTCCCTATCCATTTGACAAAAGCATTCCAATGCCTCCATTTCCTACACACTTTGTGATGCCTAAATTTGATAAGTATAGAGGAAAAGGGGATCCTAAGGCACACATAAGACAGTTTTTCACAGCTTGCATTGAGGTAGCAGCAGAAGAGACATATGTGATGAGATTATTCCCACAAAGCCTAGGTGATCAAGCTATGGAATGGTTCTCCCAACTCCCACATGGTATTAAGTCATGGGGTGACTTAGCAGAGGCATTTATTCAACATTTCTCATACAACATAGAGACAGACATATCAGTCACTACTTTGTGCAACACCAAGCAAAAAGAGGGAGAATATTTTGGATCATTTTTACAAAGATGGAGAAATCTAGCCAGCAGATGCTCTTTTGAAATTCCACAAAAATAAATGGTAGAGATGTTCACACAAAAATTTAACAAAGACATTGGCTATGATCTAAGAAAAGCTTGTTTGTCCACCTTCAAGGACGTCATTGAAAAAGGCTTAGCGACAGAAAAGGTCCTAATTGAACAAGGAGTCATCAAGATATTCAAGGAAAACAAAGATGACTTTAAAGGAAAAGACAAGCCAAGATTTTAGAATAAAAACAAGAACATAGTCAATGATGGTGTTGTTGATGCCAACACAGTGCGACCCAAATTCATTTTTTCTAGATCAAGTTCTACAAACAATCAAGTGAATACTCAAACAACTTCTAGATCATGAAGGAAGTACACTCCATTGGGAGAACCACTTGAGTCAGTTTTCAAGAAGCTAGTGGCAAACAAAGTAATCACAGTTCCAGATTTTCCTCCATATGAACCAAAGGTTAAACCAAATTGGTGGAATGATGATGAATATTGTGAATTTCATAAGAGAAAGGGTCATAAGATAGGAAATTGTCATCGACTGAAGAACATCATACAAGAACTCATTGATAGAGGTGACATTGAGATTGAGGGACATTTGTCTAATCAAGAACATGAGATGTTTAAGGAACCATTCCCAAAACATGACAAGGGAAAAGCTAAAGCCACAAAGGATCAAACCAACTATACCAGAGCATCTTACAACTATGATTCAACCATCAATCACATCTCGATGGACAATTATGTCTCTACCATTATCATCAAGGACAAAGCATCTGAGAATTCTACTCGGAGACCCAGGATTGTCCTAAAAGGTGTTGAATCTTCTTCTGAACCTACCTTTGAATGTCATGTTACAACCCACCAAGGTAAAATCACCTTGCAAGGTGCTCCAACTAAAAACACCACTTCTTCATCAACCAAACCTAAGTATGACCTTGTAGAACAGTTAGGGAAGACACTCGCGCTCATTTCAATCCTTGAGCTATTACCCATATCTCCTGCACATAAAGCCATTCTTGACAAAATCTTGAGAGATACTGCTATTCCTACTGATCTGAACGTGGACCAGTTTCAAGCCATGGTGGGGTACCTTTCCATTCCACACTCCCTTACTTTCATAGAAGCTGATGACGCCTCCGTAAGTCAGCCACATAATGCACCATTACACATTGAAGCCTTCATACACAAACATCAAATAAAAAGAGTCCTGATAGATGGAAGAGCAGGTCTAAACATTTGCACATTAAGCACTATTACACAATTGGGATATTCTAATAAAGTTGTGAATTCTACAAATCAAATCACCATTAAGGCATATGATGACGAAGAGCATTCATCCAAGGGCACAGTCACCTTACCTCTCAGAGTTGGGCCAGTTACAAAGGATGTGGTTTGTCAAGTCCTAGACCTTGATCTCACATACAACATATTGCTAGGACGTCCATGGATTCATGAGATGAATGCAGTCCTGTCTACATATCACCAATGCATTAAGTTTCCTCACAATGGAATTGAAATAATAGTTAATGCTGACCCAAATCCATTCATATATTGCAACAATCTGCAACCTATATCAGAAATAACAATTCCAGCTAATCGAGAAGCTATTCCATCTTCAGCATATGTGGATCCAGAATCATTGAAAGCTTCTACATCAAAACAAACATAGCTCAAAGAAAAATTCAAGGTTAAAGACCTAGGATGTGGTGAGTATATATTTCATGTTGACCAACTCCCACTATCTCCTAAGACATTCAGTCGACAAGAAAAATCTATAAACAATTTACAAGGAATTGGGTGTGAACCACCTAGTGTTGTGGCTACTGAGTTTGAATGCAAATCTCCTCTAGTGGTGCAAGCAACTCTTGATATCAATAGTCCTAAGAGTGGTTCTAGTGAAGAATCTATTAAGCATATCGCCAGCCCTCTTGATAACTCACATAGCCTTACCATATCATCCACTCATTCCATTTCCACTCCACTTCCAGACTTGGATCAACAAGAATTACAAAAGCCCTTACTAATTGGGGATAAAAAATCAAGCTTTGAAAAGAAAAATCTAAAAGTCAAAAAAAAAGAAAAGTCCTTTAGTCCAAATCAAAATCAAAAGCTATTGGACTCTGCAAAAATCAAGGTCAAGGATAAAAATCCAATGAAATAAAAAGAGCAAGAGTTGATCTCCCCTAATATCAAAATAACTGGGGGCAAAAATTCTACAATTGCAAGTCAAAAAGATTACTTGTTGATCCTAAATCTCCATCATACTATCCTACTTTCACTTCTTTTCGCAATCATAAGCCTTCATCACTCATCTACTTGTTCCACACATCCTTTCCCTTCTAGTGATACATCATGGACCTTTAATGGAGCTTCCTTGAAGGACTTTGTTATCAGGGATGCCCAAACTTCTTCTGGTGACACGCATACGGGCCTGTGTAGTCCATACACTAGTAATTCTATAGCAGTTCCTTCATCAAGGAAGACAGACACTCAAGCTACACATCATTCAGTCAAGGAACAATGCAATTAAAATCACAAAGTCAAGCCTCACACATTTGAGGTAGGTGATTTAGTTCTCAGAGAAAATCCTAAAAATCAACAAGACAGAGAGAAGAAGGGCAAGTTCGAACCAAACTAGCTTGGTCCCTACATTATTACAGTAGCATATGGATTTGGTGCATATCAGCTCTCTACTACAGAGGATGAACCTTTGGAAAATCCTATCAATAGCATGCACCTTTGTAGTTTTTACACATAGCTCTTCAGAGTATCCTAATTCAAAAAATACAAAAAAATCAAAAATACAAAAAAAATTATAAAACAAAAAAAATCGTTACTTGGTGAAAACCTGGCAAACAAGCGCCTTGTGACACAAAAAACATTGAAAAATAAAAAAAGTAAAGAGAAAGAATTTTGTCCAATGGTGAAAACCACTTCGGCGGCATCCTGGGCAAGTACCATAATGAAAACTGGGTCACCAGCGCCATGTGTAGAGACATTGCTCCTCCCTCCTTCAGGATTCTCTTTCATCACTTCACTTTCCACACACTCACGACCAATTTATCCATAATAAACTTACCCATTCCTATCATGGCTTTTTATTGATCTACCCAAGATTGGTTCACCGTTCATAATAAACCTCCCTTTCCATTCATAATAAATCAGATCCTATCTATGGCTAAGGAAAATCCTACGTCTAGTGATGGGTGTGGAACTGAGAACATCACATGTTTGAGGAGTACAGTTTTTTACATCTTTCTTCAGTCTATCCACGTACAATCTGCAATAAAGCAACATTTGCATCACAAATCCGCAATAAAGTTTCATCTTCTCCACAATAAAGTATCAGTTTCATGGATTCAGTCAGTTTCAGATGAGACATAGCAGCAACAATGGGCTTCAACAAATCAAATCTTTCAACAGACTCAAACAACATTATGGTTCAGTGCTATCTATCCTTTCTGTGAAAGTAAACATTGTGACCACAATCAAATAAGACTTATACAAGTGACAAGAGACACTAAACTTGAGGACTGCAGTGGATGTTGGTGTCGAGTCTTGGTTTTCTTTTGATTTCATCTTTTTTGGTGACATGTCTTTTAGCTTTTCTGGGATGTCTCTGACTAGAGATTTTATCTCTAGGATGTCTTTGACTAGAAAGGTGAGGATGGGGTATCGTCACCTATTTTTCTTTGCTGTCTATGGATTGTCTCTTAGTAATGCTATGACTTGTCCAAGGATATGAGGACATGGTGAGTCTAGTGTGAACTAGGGCATTCCTTGTTTGTGACTGTCTTATCTCCATGCAAATAGGTACAATGACTTTCTAGGTCAAACATATGCCTCGATTGTCATAACCTACTTGCCATAATAAAGCTCAATTATGATAATGCACAAGAAGCTCTTTCACTTTCATATCTTTTGTCTTCCATCCCCCTTTCTTGATTGACTTCCATCGTCCTTCTCAAGTCCGCGTAGCCTACTATCACATGACTGAGTATAATGACACACCAAAAACATCTGCATTTCATGTAGTTGCACCTACATTACCACATATAAGCATTTCATACATACATATAGATATCACAATTGCATCACATCCTGCACACAACACCTGTTAGCACAATTTACATTTGCATTGTCATATTCATCCACATTTCATACATTCACATTTGCATCATGCATACACATATAAAACATAAAAGAACAAAAAAAAATATATTGCATTGCATCATATACATATTTGCATCCATATCATAAAGCATACATCATGAAACATCTCATCACATAGGTACACATGCATATAGCTACCACAAAGATGAATCATCTCATATATATATATATATAAAGTGTCATGATACAATGATGTCAAAATCATATGGCTACAAAAGCACCCATAGGTGTCTACATCATCATACAAAAATGGTACAATACTGATACATAGGGAGCCCTCTATGGCTATGATGAACTCCCTCCCTCGGAGCTGCCTGGCCTCGATGGAATTTGAGCCCCTGAAGGACCCGCCCCAGGATCATCCCTCCTATCTCCTCTATCTGGTGGTGGTGGAGGACCCATAACCCCACCACTCGATGCCTATCTCCTCTAGCTCCCTCCTGTAGCTGTAGCTGTATGCGATGGTCTATGGAGTCTCCTCGCCCGCTAATCTGCTAGCACTGCACCATAATAGAGATCTCGCCAGTAGGCAATCTCCTCCCCTGCCCATAGGACATAAGCATACCCTGCCCTTGTGTCCTCCGCTGCCTGTCTCCCAGCCCTCAATGTTGTCTCAGCCTCTGTATAGTGCTAAATAGCCTGATCCCGCTCCCGCTTAGTATCTCTGAGCCTCATTCTAAGCCGATCCCTCTCCCTCTCTAGCTCTTGGATCTCATCTACCTGGCCCTGGCAGATCTCCCTCAGCTCTAGCAGTTCATCCTCCACTGGGTCAGCCCCCTCTGCCTCTACCTGTGGCTCCCCCTGTACGAGTGCCTGCCCCAGTGCCTGTACCTATACCTGTATTGGTGCCTGTACTAGTACCTGTCTCTGTCCATGTCCCTGTATCTGTACCTATCTGGGACCCTGTGCTGCTGGCACCTGTAGCGGCAATCCATCATGACCCCTCACCACCCTCCCTCCGAGGTGCAACCCTCCTCTCTCCAACTGCTCCTCTCCTCCTCCATCGGCCTCTGCCCCCATCACCTCCACCATCATCATCATCACCACCCCCATCTCCATCCAGTGGCTCTCCCAGATCTGTCAAGCGTGGGAAGGGATGCTCTTCCCAGTATGCTGTGTACTTAGCATCCATGTCAGTGTCCTCGATCTTTGGCCACATGTCCCAGGGTAGGGGCATCATCTCTA
>NW_026729689.1:0-45303 GCF_030272615.1 Cryptomeria japonica | reverse complement strand
TTATTCGATAAATCGTATTTGTAAGATCGAAGCAATGAATTAGATCACCGTCATAAGAGATCTATTTATACAACATGAATTGAGATCAGAGATACATGTAGCAAGACAAAAAGGATGATACAGAGATATGAAGCAAGACATGTGAAAGCACTAAGTGTTATGACTATTACAGAGACATAGAGGTCACTGAGAAGGTTTTAAGAGAACAGTCAAAGAACAGAGTAAATAGAAGGTTTTACCGAGTTACTATATGGGTTATCGAGGTATGCTACAAGCAAGGTAATCTTGTTCTGAGCACATAGAATCTGCTATAATATTCCAGATGTAAAGTTGCAGATATTTGTAATATTTTATTGTAATAATTTGAAGTTGTAAGAGAAACCTCTAACAGGGTAAAAGACTCTAATCAAGTCTATAAATTGTAAAGCCTCTAACCAAGTGCAACATTTTAGATGAAGTGTTGTAAAATCCTTTAGCAAGGTAGATCTAACAGATCTTGTTACTCCTAACAGGGTATGCTATCAGAAATAGCTAAACATGTAGCTCTAACCAAGCACTCTTTATTATTGCAGTAGTGAAGTTGTGGGTACCATCCCCACCATAGTTTTTCTCTCTAACCAAGAGTTTCTGCATAACCAAAATATATGTGTTATGGAGTGAATCATGTATGATTGTTATCTATTTGTTTTAGCTTTATGTTATGTTACTGCACTATTCAGTTTATGCATAACAGTAAAGTTATTATTTAAGAAATATTTTGAAGTACTGATTCACCCCTCCCCTCTCAGTACATTAGCTTTCCATATTGTGCCTAAAAAATCCAAGGGACCACTCCAATGGGCAAGAGTGAAAAGGGTATATTGGAGTCAATAATTGGAGGTTGGTTTAAATGGTATATAGTATGTACCACCCCCATGATAGTAACTTTGTTTGTATCTGTGTGATTCAAATTGTAATCGATTAGCGGCTCTTCCCCTACACTTATTAATTTTATCGCACATACAAATACATGGTTTCCCTATATGTAATTGGGTTGCCTATCAGTTGACCCAGGTCGTGTACTGTTTATAAAACCTGCAATATTCCTTGTTGCTTTTGGCGTTCCGTCAATGTACATAGTCACTCTTTTATTTGATCATTATCTTTTAGTTGTATATAATTTGCTGACAATGCATACCTAAGCATACTTTGTGTATATTGAACCAGCTGCATCCAATTTTTGTAATTGTAACAGGTTCCAACCTACTCCATCAATTCAACAACTTTGTTGTAACATACCTTTATGCCATCCATGGAAAATAGGCCCAAACCATGTAATGACGATGGTTCTATGCGATATATCCTCTTGTTAACACAAAAATCAGTGTTTATTGGAGGAAATTCCTTGGGTACCCATTGTTTCTGTAGATGTTTGTACCTCAAGGGCACGTCGATGTCTTTGTTAGATGCAATGACAGTCCCAAAGACACTGAGAGGGGGGGGGGGAATCAGTGTCTTACCGGTTAATGGAATATTTGAACTTATTTATAACTTTACAACCAAAATTAATGTACCGGTAAACAAGTAATAATGCAGCAAAGAGAAATAATAGAGACAACATAAATGCACACCATAACACAAGATATTTTGGCAAGGAAACCTGGTAAGGGAAAAACCTCGGTGGGATTTGTGACCCACAATATTTACTCACTAGCCAATATGAATAAATATTACTTACAATAGGGGTCTGCACATGCAGGAAGGCTAATGGCCTAGAGCTCACTGCTCAATGAAAGAGTCTCACTGACTACAAAATGGATAATTAAATCCAAGACAAAGAACTGCTCAAAATAGCATCTGCAATGCTTGATTCAATACAGGTTTAAGCTCTGTCAGAAACCTTAACCAAAAACCTACCAGTGAATGATATTCACTCACATACCCTATCTACCTTATTAAAAAATCTTTTCACTATCATCTGCATAATACCATTACATAATTTCCTCTCCATGCTATATTAAAATTGACCTATAAGAACTCATACATATATGAGTTTCTATAATATATCATGTCGGCTTGAAAATAATTATATTACAATACAATAAACAAAACTTGTCTCATGTCGACCTGGATGTTGGTATGCTTTGTTGCCGATGTAAACTAAATGTTGATGATTGACTTTTGTTGTGCCTGTCGATGCCAATGAATGATATTTGTGTTGTCGGTGAACCTGTAGAATCTTGTTACTGGTTGGTTTTCATCAATGACAACATCAACCATTCTCATGTGAGTGTAGAATACCAACAATCTCCCCCTTTGGCATTAATGGCAACACTCATGAGAAAAATCCAGAAACTGTTGTCCAAAAATGAAGTCCAAAAACTGATCCTCAAAAAGAGTGTGCTCCCCTTGAGCAAGTGATTTTTTCTATGCATTTTCTTCCATGCTACTCCCCCTTTGACATCAATGACAAAGGATGTAAAAAATAATCAAAGAATACAAAAATTCTACCTCATAGCTTGTAACCGGTTGTTTACAATTTGAAAGATATCTGCCAATATTAGATTCAGGGTGTGCATGAATTTATTACTATCAGAGATAATGGTTTCTGTTTGTTGGATCATGTCGGTCAGATAATGCATATGTTGCTCTGGTGATCATTCTCCTTGAATTAATGCCTTAGATAGCTCAACCTGCTGAGTTATAAGACTGTCCAATTTTGGACCAAGTTTGTTTTTCAGCTCTCGGGCCTTCAACCTTATCCTTGATTTTTCTTGCTCCAATTTCTCTATCTTTTCCTCAAAAACTATTATTTTCTTATCAAGAACTGAGGTAAGTTTCGAAGAACCTATCATATTATCTTCTATGTTGTCTATCTCCTTTTGTGTTCCTTTAATCTTCTCATCAATGTCTTCAGTCGGGTGGTGAGGCTTTCAAGCTTCCTTATACAATTCTTTGTATTCCAAAATTGTGGAATTAACTACTGATAATAAAGAATCAATATGCTTAGTATAGTCCTTGATAGTCTTCTCAAAGAATTCACCTTTTTATTTATTTACCCTTTCCTTAATGGTTTCTTCCTTGATCTTATCTACAGTTAGAACATTTTAAGCAATAAATTTGGACAATGCATCCAATTTACTCAAAGAACCATCAATATGATCTAACATACATGTCGGTGCAATCATTTTCAAAATAGGCAATGTATCATAAATGTCCTTGTATGCTAAGGCGTTGCACTCTGTGATCCTCTTCATTGAATCCAAAAGAACATCTGTTACATTTGTAGGTCTGAAGTCTGTAGTGGATGTGCTTGGTTCTGCAATAACTTTATTTTCCACAGATACTTGACCAATTACCTTAACAATTTCTTCCTTGTTACCATCATTTGTTTCCTCTTTATTTACAGTTGCTGCCAGTTTCTCACTCTGTGTTATTACCTCTGTTTCTACTTGTTTCTCAGTCTGAGTATGTACCTCTATATTTGCCAGTTTCTCAGTGTCAGGCTTCTTAGCTTATGCTGGTATTTCAATGTTCTAAGAGTCAGCAATGATAACTGGTGACTCAGAGATCTCAATGTTTGTAGCATCAATAGTCTTAACCTTTGCAGTCTCTTTATCCATAACAATATTAACATCCTATTTATCTACATTCATCATAAAGATAATTTTATAATCTGGATTAGTATCATCATGTATTATTTCTTCAGCCTCCTTATCCGATTGATTGTCTGTATGTACCGTTGTTCCTGAAGTTATTGGTAGGGTGTCCTGTGTCGATAGAGAAAGGTTATCTATGACATTTATAACAGGTACACTACCAATTTTTCTTTTATTTTTGTCCTTTTGATATACCTTCGCAAAATATTTATCCATTTTTTGTCTCTCCCTTTCCTCTTTCTTTTCTTTTTCAAAGAAAAATATGTCCCATTTGTCTGCAATTTCATCAGCTATCTCTTTCACTCTCCCAGCCATTAGGCTGACCTGCTGATGACCACTCATAAAAACTGACCGGTTGACTTCAACAATCAGTTCATCAATCTCTTCCCTGGAATTAATGGGGTGAACAACCAACAATGCTTCAACCTTTAACTTTTTGTCCAATTCCATAACTGAGATCCTTTTTGCTTCTAATCTTATGTACAAGTCATTTGGAAGATCATCTACAACCTCAATCAAAAATTTCTTGTAGATGTCAAGATGCAAAATGATGCTCTCCTCTATTGTGTCCTTATCAGAATCCTTGAATGAATGATAAAGTTTATTCACATTGCAAAGATTACCATCTTGTGCTATCTCATTCACTAGTTCCTCCAGTGTAAGGGTACCAGGTGCCTTAGGTTGTTTCTTCTTAGGCTCCCTTATAGCTTGCTACTTCTTCCTTAATGTTCTTGCCTTTTTAGGAGAAGAAGAAGGTACCAGTGAAGGTTTCCTCTTCCTCCTTTCAACTCTTTTGAACTCTGCTACCTTACCATTATCTATATCCGAAGAAATGACAACTGCTGAAACATGAGCTATCGGTTCCAGTCATTCTAGTTCACTCACAGAAATACCCCTCAAGTTCATCACATTTTTCTTGACTTCTTTAGCCATCTTGAATGCATCTCTGATGATTTGTTCTCTTCTTTTTCTCTGCTTTTGCATCAAAACAACACTGTCAATAGTCTCAGCATTTCCAAAGATTTCTTCAGATGGTTCCTTAGGTGCATCAAGAAGTGTCTTAGCATAAGCCTCAAGAATATTCAGATCAACTTCATATCCCATCTCTATTATCCAAATAGTTCTAGGAGTAACAACTTCCATCCATGTTTCATCTCTTTTGATTACAAAACAAATTTTCTTATCATACTTGTCCATAATGCTCTGCAGTATCCTTTCCCTAGCCTTCATTTTGGTTTGGAAGTTTTCGAAATAGGCTTTTACCATGTCATCACTATTAGCACCAATGTTGGTAATAGCTTCCTTGATCTGTCTACCTACCTAGATGTCATATGAAAAGTCCTTGTAACCAATGTTGAGTATCTCCTTTGTGAAGTAAAGCATTAAACACACAAGTAGATTCCCAAAACGGAATGTCCCCTTCTTGTCACCCTTAATCTTCTTCGAGTTTTCTAGGAATTCATCCTTAAGCCACTCACAGATGTCAATTTTAGCCTTTTTCTTATCCATCTCATATGCACTATGAATAGACAAACTAGAAACATAATTTAACCTATTTGCATGCGTAACCCTGTATCCAAATGTTAGGTCCAACTAGGAAAGCTAATGTACTAAGAGGGGAGGGGTGAATCAGTACTTCAAAATGTTTCTTCAAAAACAATCTTACTGATAAACACAAATTGTATATAGCTGATCTCATAATATATAATGCTAAAACATAATCATAGAAATAACATCCATACACATTGCACTTCATAACTCAAAGATTTTGGTTATGCAGAAACTCTTTGTTAGAGAGAAAAACTGCGGTGGGGATGGCATCCACAACTTCACTACTGCAATAATAAAGGTTGCTCGGTTAGAGCTACATGTTTAGCTATTTCTGATAGATTACCCTGTTAGGAGTATCTAGATCTTTAGATCTACCTTGCTAAAGAATTTTACAAACACTTTTACAAAATGTTGTACTTGGCTAAAGGCTTTACAATTTATAGACTTTGTTAGAGTCTTTTACCCTATTAAAGGTTTCTATTGCAACTCAAATAATTCAATCAAAATCTTTACAAAATATCTGCAACTTTACATATGAAATGTTATAACAGACTCTATGTGCTTAATATGATATTACCTTGCTCATAGCATACCTCGATAATTGATAAATCAACTCAGTGACCTCTTCTATATACTCTATCCCTTAAACTGTTTTCTGAAAAACCTTCTCGATGACCTCTGAATATCTCCGTCACTCTTCATATCTTATCTTCTCTCATGATTTTGATTTTCAAATCATCAATCTTCCCTCTTGTTTTAGATACTTAAATTACTTCGTATATATAGATCTCTGAGATGGTGATCTTGTTCATATATCGATCACACAAACAAGATTTATCGAATGAATAAACATAGAAATTATTTCATTGGATAAACTTCCTCAAAATCATACAAAATCTTTGAATGCAATTTCCTATGTAATGACAGTTCCCTGTTCTCGAATCTTGTAACACGTTTCCACATATGTGTCCAGGTTCATTGAATTTGGTAACACGTTTCCACTCGGTTCAGATTAACTTGGTATACCTTCTTTGCTACTCGGTAAGCATAAGAACTTTACTCGATAGGCAACTCAGTATTTCTCATCTCGGTGACTAGCCTTTCTTCTGTAACCGACAACCTTAGTACTTACCAATTGAATATTTTGATAGTATTAACCGACTAGAGTATATAGGATGACTTTGGACATAAAACTAATGACAACTTAGTAAATAGTAACAATCTCCCCTTTTGAGATTAGTTTGGTATGTTTGACAAAACTCCTTTCAAAGTCATAACACAAAATTTATATACTTACAAAATTTGACTGAAATGACAGTATATACGTTTGTTCAAATACATACTTCAAATACATACTCCCCTTATCAATATGTTGTACATAACTTGATTTTCATGCTCTTGATGTTCCATGCTCCCCCTGTCAATTTCATCTCTACACTCGGTAGATAGTATAAACTTTGTACACTCAAATACTTTGTATACTCCCCCATTTTGACAAACATCAAAACTAGTTACCATTAGGTGGGGGCAACTGGTCAAAAATAGATTTATACTTAGTATGAGCATCTTTGAGAGTGTTGGTAAGTGCATCCTTGACACTTTCCATTAAAGAATTCTGAGCTGTAAGATCAGCTAACAGTGAAATCAAACCATTTAAAGTGCTTCCCTCTATTTGAGTGGATAATTGTGTAGCTCGGTTGATCTGCTCTTGAATGGATGATAAATGGGGAATAAATAATGTTTGAAGAGTCAAGATATCCATCCTTATTTTGTGCTCTTCATTCTAAAGTTCTAACTGTCGAGCCATAAGAGTTTGTAGTTTTGTATAAAAATGCTGAATAGAATTGGGCTCGGTAGTTAGTTTATTGGAGAGATCGGTAATCTCTTTTTCAATGACTTCGGTCTTATGCTTGATATCTTTAATAAAGAATGAAAATGTACATAACTTCTGGAATAAATAAATAATGTGCTTGAGTTGAGGGGACAATTCAGCAATGAATCCAACAAGCTTGACTTTACCTATAGCAATTGCTTTCTGCACTTCTTCAATCATTTTGGTAGTTAGCTCTTTTTCTTTTAATTTGCTAAGGTATTCTGATGCGTCTACTTCTGATGCTTCTAATTGAGTGAGTAGTTCATCCAGTTGCATATGGATGACAACATCTTTATTTACAGTAGCTTCATGTAGCATGTCTATTAATAATACTTTGACCTTCTGAAGTACTTGGTTCTTCTTCTAAATAGCTATCTGTTTTTCCTACTCTACTTTGGCTTTACAAATCTCTCTGAATTCAATAAGTGCTTGCCCTTTTAGTTTTGAAATGTCAACATTCGGCAACACAATAGGCTTTGACAAATCTATCTTAAAACTGTGCTTCTTTGCTTTCTTCTCTTTGGATGATGATGCCTTCACCGGTTGAATGAGTACAATGGATTTGGAGGCTTGTTCTTCCTCGGTATGTTGCTCTATGGAAGCAACACTTTTGTCAGTACCTGTAGCCTCTGATGTATCCTTCAGTGTTTCCTTGCTTGGGGTCTCAGTGGCAACAATTTCAGTGTTTGCAGGTGCTTGAGAAGTTTGCTCGCCTGTGGCCTGAGAGATAGATTCACCTTGTGTAGCCTTTTGATCCTCTTTACCATGTTCTGTGTCCTAAGGTTTCTCGGTTGACACTTGTTGAGTTACAGGAGGATAGGACTTAACCTGTTTCAAGACTGATTCACTTGATACTAGTTTGGCATAGGAATTTCCTTCTATCATCTCTTCTTCCTGTGCCTCAGTGTCCATGACATCCTCATCTAGTTGAATAGTTGAAGAAGGATCTTGCTCGGTGATGTCAACTATTTCCACTTCACCTTGAGGCTCTTCAGTCTGAATTCTGAATATTTCTTGCCATTTTTCTTTAGTTTCCTTCTCTACTTCAAGATAAAGACCATTCATCATTTTCAAGGCCCTTTGCTTTACTTGAAAATTTGTCTGGTAGTTTTTCAAATGATTTCTTATATCATCTACCGACATGTCTGGAAAGAGATGTACCAAAACTCTTTCTCTTATCTTCTTCTCCGAGTCCATAGCATATTTCCATCTGTTGTCAATATGAGAGTACAATGCTTTTGGAAGAAAATTAGTTACTTCCAATGGAACTACTCAGAATTTGAGAAGTGTACACACTACTAACTCTTCTATTTGTCTCTTCTCTTCTTCTGTTCAAGAGTCATATTTTACATATCTAATGACCCAAATTTTCCATATTGTTTCAATTTTTCACAAAAATTGTCAACACTGTGTACATCTTCCTTTGTGCTTTTAACAATATGAAATTTATTTGCATCTTCAGATTCTGTGTCACTTGACTCCTTATTCAAAATGAGTCTTCTGGTCAACTTTCTATAAGTCTTTGTAACTTTAGGCAATTCAACATTTTTTTGCCTCTTACTGGGTGACACTACAGATGATCTAGTGTTAGGTCACTTAACTAGTGGAGTCGATGATACCTTAGTTATATCCTGTTTCTTTCTTTTCAAAATTTTACCCTTTGGCAACTCGGTGCTCAGTGTAATTGCTACTTCTTGAGCTTCAAATTCTTCCTCAATTGTAAGTTGATCATTTTTCCTACCTGTTGGCTTAGTAGGTGTGGAGGTAGAACCTTCTCCAAATTTCTTAGTTAAAACTTTGATCATTTTAGTGGCTTTTCTGGTAGCCATTGGTACTACTATGCTCATTCTTACTTTTTCCTTTACCTCTTCATAGGTGCCATACCTGATCTCGGTCGAGTGCCTTGGAAGTGCCAAAAAGGCATCTATCTATTGTTGAGTAATATCATAATCAATCTCATAACCCATAGGCGATAAAGATTAAGTTCTAGGTTCTACTGCATTGACATAACAGTAATCGGTGTCCACTTCAAAACATATAGTATCCTTATAGTTTTCCACTAGCTGAGGTGGGATGATGTACATGTTATGCATTCTTTCCTAAAATTTGTTAAAGTAATAATCCATTATCTCATTGAAATTATCACCTATCTGATTGATAAAATCATTTATTTGATGGGTGATTGATCGGTGTAATTCCCAAATGATGTTACCGACTGAAGGAAAGAACTTCTGAAAATAGAAGAACATACACACTAAGAGTGACCCAAACTTTAGTGTGTTAGTAGTGTGATTCTTCTTAGGCTTCCTTATTGTGTTGAGATTTTCAAAAAGATTCTTCAACAATACTTCACATAAATCAATTTTCATACCCTTTTTCATAATTTTATAGGCCAAATCTACAGCTACACACAGTACACTATTTTCTCTTGCCGACTGGAAGAAGCAATAACCAATGACTCTAATTGCAAACTTTAGTTCTGCATCTGTTACATTATTCAACTTAAGACCTCTGCAATCAGACTCAACTCCGATTAATGTTATCAATTCCTTCTGTGAAATCATCTTCTGTGCTCGGGCATGGTCAAATATAGGGTATCCGATTATTATGTGAATAATCTCCTTGGTGATCTTGAATGGTTGATCCTCTAACCACATAAAGTCATCATGCACTCTGCTCAAGACAAATTTGACCCATTGGGGTTTGAAGACTCGAGGATAGGTTAGGGCTTCGGTCAATCCCTTAACTTTGATATGCTCAAACTTACTATCTAGGATTCCATCGGTGCATAATTCATCATACATGTCCTTAATTTTGGTATGACCTAGCTCTTCAACACGACACTTAGTATAAAATCTGACATCTTCAACCAATAGAACCCTATCCGGAATAAGAGAAAATGCAGTTTTCTCATCGGGTTCAGATGCCACTTTGGGAGGTAAGGAATACTTTAGTGAGGGCTTCTCAATAGTCTCAACTACACAGGTTTCTGCATCTTGGGAGCCATTTCAAGCTTGGATTTCTACTAACGAAATAACTTAGGGTTCCAGAAAACATTTTCGACTTAGTAAATACAATGCAAATATTCACGACTGATATTGACCGGTTAACTTGCTTGAAAATGTGTTTAAGATTGTGTGAAAATACCTTGAAATTTGCTTTGGAAATGTTTGATCGCCTTTGATTCACTTAACTCTGCTCTTTGAAAACTAGTAAGTGTAAAATGACCGCACAAAGAACTTTAAATACACCATTTCCCTTATCGAGCTTTGTGCAGTTAGGTAAGATAAACATTAAATGCATTCGGTTCCACTAAACTAACTATCTTCCTTATATGCTTTTACCAACTAGACAGGTTTACTGCATTTACCGACTTCTCTGGTACTTCAAAAGACTAGATAGTATTTAAAAATGTTATTGCATCTTAGGTATGCAAATTTTGGAATTGTGTACATGATTAAATAGGAACTGTTAAAATCTAACCTTGTGAAAATGCAGTCCCTTCATACCTATATGATTAATTCAAAGTAGATGCACCTAACTCGGTAGGTAAGGTGCTTTCTTCATTAGTTGACCCATTTTCCTTCTTTTTCCAAATTTCTGTAATTTTCTTCTTATCTCCTCAGTATCTTCTCTGGGTTGATCTCTACAATCTTTAGCCAAGTGTCCAACTTTGTGACAATGAAAACATGCCATTCCAGGATTTCTCCATGATCTCTGGTTGTTGATTCCAAACCTTATCATACAGTTGGCACTTATATGTCCATACCTTCCACAACATTCACACCATATCCTTGTATTGTAATCCCATGGTACTGCAATATATTGTCGGTTAAGATCTGTGTGAGTTCGGTAGCTTCTAGTATTTGCTCGGTGTGAAGACAACGTATAGTTTTTCTGTTTAAACCAACACTTCTCGGTATTGTGTCCATATCTATTGCAGTTTTTGCAAAACCCCTTGAATTTTGCCTTCTGATAATTGCTAATAGACTTTTTCCTACATTGATTAGATGTGTGACCATACATATTGCAATTGTAACAATAACCATCAGACCTAGTGACATTCGGTTGCTTACCTTTTCTGATTCAACACATGCTGGTAGTATGTCCTTGTTTTCCACAGTAATTAGAAATAGGCTTCTTATCTTTTAACTTATCTTTGTTTCCAACCTTCTTTGATGATTCTCCTTTCTCGGTGGTGTTGATTTCTTTGTCGGTAGAGTTGTTTCTTTTGTAACCGAGTCTGGCAAATTTGTTGGGTGATCTTATGTTTAGTTGCTCATCCAACATTCTTGACGCTTCATAACTTTTCTTCAGTGTTTCTTTTGACTTCTTTTCTGCTTCAAGTTCATCGGTCAATCTTGATAATTCAAGTTTCAATGCCTGATTCTCATTTTCTTTTAGATTTGCTTCATGATGTGCATAACCCAATTGATCAGACAGATTATGTTGAATTCCAGTCATCCTTGTGATTTCATCATTCTTTTCAGACACCAATGCTTCTAGCTATTGTTTTTCTCTTTTTATATCTCTTATGTTATCTTCAGTTGTTCTCAGATGATGTCTCAATTTGTTCAACCAACTCTTGTGAGTCCTATAAATCATCAGACAATCTTCTTCTGACTTTCAATGATTTTTGCATTTGTCTCTGCATGTCTGCAATCACTTGATTAGCATGATCCAATTCTTCTTGGAGATTCACAATTCTACGTGATTGTTTATAGCCTTCCATTGATAAGATCTTTCTCTTTAGGCTGTAAAGCCCTTTTCCAAGAGTATTGCTCTAATACCAATTGTTAGGTTCAACTAGGAAAGCTAATGTACTGAGAGGGGAGGGGTGAATCAATATTTCAAAATGTTTCTTCAAAAACAATCTTACTGATAAACATAAACTATATATAGCTGATCTCATAATATATAATGCTAAAACATAATCATAGAAATAACATCCATACACATTTCACTTTATAACTCAAAGATTTTGGTTATGCAGAAACTCTTTGTTAGAGAGAAAAACTGCGGTGGGGATGGCACCCACAACTTCACTACTGCAATAATAAAGGTTGCTCGGTTAGAGCTACATGTTTAGCTATTTCTGATAGCTTACCCTGTTAGGAGTATCAAGATCTTTAGATCTACCTTACTAAAGGATTTTACAAACACTTTTACAAAATGTTGTACCTGGTTAAAGGCTTTACAATTTATAGACTTTGTTAGAGTCTTTTACCCTGTTAAAGGTTTCTATTACAACTCAAATAATTCAATCAAAATCTTTACAAAATATCTGCAACTTTAAATTTGAAATGTTATAGCAGACTCTATGTGCTCAATATGAAATTACCTTGCTCATAGCATACCTCGGTAATTGATAAATCAACTCGGTGACCTCTTCTGTATACTCTGTACCTTAAACTATTTTATGAAAAACCTTCTCGGTGACCTCTGAATATCTCTATCACTCTTCACATCTTATCTTCTCTCATGATTTTCATTTTTAAATCATCAATCTTCCCTCTTGTTTTAGATACTCAAATTACTCCGTATATATAGATCTCTGAGATGGTGATCTTGTTCATACATCGATCATACAAACAAGATTTATCGAATGAATAAACATAGAAAGTATTTCATTGGATAAACTTCCTCAAAATCATACAAAATCTTTGAATACAATTTCCTATGTAATAACGGTTCCCTGTTCTCGAATCTTGTAACATGTTTCCACATATGTGTCCAGGTTCATTGAATCTAGTAACACATTTCCACTTGGTTCAGATTAACTTGATATACCTTCTTTGCTACTCGGTAGGCATAAGAACTTTACTCGGTAGGCAGCTCGGTATTTCTCATCTCGGTGACTAGCCTTTCTTCTGTAACCGACAACCTTAGTACTTACCGACTGAATATTTCAGTAGTATTAACCGACTAGAGTATATAGGATTACTTTGGACATAAAACTAATGACAACTTAGTAAATAGTAACACCAAATACCATGCTCACATATTTCACATTTGCATTAATGATGTCATTAACCCTAAGAGATCTGTTGTCAAATGTAGCTATGGTTAGGTCCATAACACCCTTATTTGGTATCTTCTTCTTTTTGTCAGGCCTTGTACCAGTTGAGGGTAAACCAGTAACTGCTTTGATTGATTCCTTAGTGATTTTAAAAACAAAGTCTAGCCACATAAACTCCCCATGAACTCTGCTTGGTACAAGACGAACTATCTTATCTGGAAATTCAGGAATGTTTAGAATTTCAACAAATCCTAAGTCTCCTACAATCTTATGGTCCGACTTGATCAGACCTTGTTCATTAGTTATAACATCTCTGTACATGTTCTTCAAGTCATCTGACCCTAAATTTTCTATGATGCAGTGAATGTAAATCCTCGAGTCTTCGATAAAAGCAACTCCCTTCGGAATCTTAGAAAAGGCTTTGATGGAATCATCTTTCTTTGCGATCTCAGGAATGATTTTAAACACAGGTCTAGGGTGCTTAATGTTCTCTACCATAGTAGGGTTTGCAATAAACTCAAGTACAGAAGATGAAGATGCCATTTCAAAAAATACCTTTTGACTTGTGAAATCCTTGAATGCTCGAAAACACCTTGTTGCTTCGCCTTAGGAATTCCTTTTCTCTCTCTCTCTTTGCGCTCTTTGAATGCTTGGATGCTTGGTGGTTTGAAATGAGGGTTTTTCGGTGCTTTATAACCAAAAAAGTTCTTCAAAAACCGCATTAAATGCTTAACGGTTAAGTGAAGTGTTAACACATCTGCTGGTAAAGAAGAAATATAACTTCTTACCATCAACCGAGGGTAGAATGGATGATTTTCAGTTTTCTGCCATACCCTCTAATGATTATTCCTTAGTTAGATAAAGAATCTCCTACCGGTGGAGGGTTACTCTGTTCTACCGGTGCAGAGACATTTTCATCAACTATTTGATCTCTCTTCTTAATCCATTGTTTTGAAAATTCTTGTTTTATTTCGTTTACTTTTTCCTTGCCTTTCTCATTAGATCCTTTATTGTTCGCCACTATAGTCTTGTTTCTACAAAATTTTGCAATATGCCCAATCTTGTTACATGCATAACAAATTACATTATTCTTCTGGATAGCGTTTTCATATCCTTGACCGGTTTGTGTTCTGCATTGATTAAATAAATGTCCAAATCTACCACAAACATAACATTTCACATTCATTCTGCAATTTTCTGTGTTATGACCAACTTTATTGCATTTGGAACATTGACCGGTGAGTAAGTTTGTATTTTGATTATTTCTAAATCTACACTTATTTGCTCTATGACCAAATTTGTTGCAATTAAAACATTTCCCATTAAATTTATAAGCATTAGGTTGTCTTACCGGTTTGCTATGATCTTGATTATTTGCAGTCCTGGAACTTTCTCCATGTTCAAATCCAAGTCCAATTGTATCTCCATTAGGTTTCTATCTTTTCAGCATGTCATCAAGCCTTTCTGAACTTTTCTTGAATTTTTCTTTGTGTTCATTTGCAGTGATAAACTCATTTTCCATAATGCCAATTTGTCTCCTAAGCTCCTCTTTATCATGTTGCATGTGAATTAGATATGTCTTTAGCATATCATTCTCATGACAAAGTCTCAGATTTTCATTTTCTCCATCATTAAGTCTCCTAGTCAAGTCTTCTTCATTCCTTTTCATGTCTTCAATATCCTTGCATAGCCTCATGGTTAAATCTTGCATTTCATTCCTCATGTTTGTGTTTTCTTGCCTCAACTTCACTACAATATCTCTAAGAGCTTCCTTTACATCATCATGTTTCTGCATTTTCTCATGAAGTTCCTTCCTCTTGTTTTGTGCTATAACCAGGTTCTCCTGAAGTCCTTTAATGAATTCCTGGGCAGTCCTCAGATCATCTTCAAGTTTGATATTCTTCAATTTTTTTTGCATCAAAATCTTCAAGAGCTCCTTCCAATTGTTTTCTCAAATTCTCCATTAGTACCAGTTTCAGAATCTTCCTCAACCTGTTAGGCTTTTGCAAATATAGAACCAAGCTCTGATACCAATTGTTAGATGCAATGATAGTCCCAAAGACACTAAGAGGGGGGGTGAATCAGTGTCTTACCGGTTAATGTAATATTTGAACTTATTTATAACTTTGCAACCCAAATTAATGTACCGGTAAACAAGTAATAATATAGCAAAGAGAAACAACAGAGACAACATAAATGCACACCATAACACAAGATATTTTGGCGAGGAAACCTGGTAAGGGAAAAACCTCTATGGGATTTGTGACCCACAATATTTACTCACTGGCCAATATGAATAAATATTACTTACAATAGGGGCATGCACATGTAGGAAGGCCAATAGCCTAGAGCTCACTGCTCAATGAAAGAGTCTCACTGACTACAAAATGGATAATTAAATCCAAGACAAAGTACTACTCAAAATAGCATTTGCAATGCTTGATTTAGTACCAGTTTAAGCTATGCCAGAAACCTTAACCAAAAACCTGTCGATGAATAATATTCACTCACATAACCTATTTGCCTTATTACAAAATCTTTTCGCCATCTTCTACAAAATACCATTACATAATTTCCTCTCCATGCTATATCAAAAATAACCTATAAGAACTCATACATATATGAGTTTTTACAATATATCATGTTGTCTTACAAATAATTACATTACAATACAATAAACAAAACTTGTCTCATGTCGGCTTGGATGTCGGTATGCTTTGTTGCCGGTGTAAACTAAATGTCGATGATTGACTTTTGTTGTGCCTGTTGATGCTAATGAATGATGTCTCTGTTGCCGGTGAACCTGTAGAATCTTGTTACCAGTTGGTTGCCATCAATGACAACATTAACCATTCTCATGTGAGTTTAGAATGCCAACAGTCTCATATGCTCTCATCGCCATAAGAACATGACCCCCCTTGAGCAAGAAACAATTTCATGAGTTTATGGAATTTTCTTCTAATCTTTTGACCTCTAGTTTATCTCCCTCTTTTAGACCTATCACATATCTCACTTTCCTCTTCTCTTCTTGAATTCCCCTCACTCAAGGAAGACACATCTGATAAATACCTATTTGGTGGTACCTGCATTCCATCAAATGAGAGAGATAGTTGGTAGAGGGCTGATTGTTATTGTGAGAGGAAATAAATTTTAGGATTCCATGGAGAGAGATGACAAGAAGTTGTAATAGATGGTTCACCATTGTTGGCATTTGGCATTATAATAGACAATGGGAGATTGTTGGCATTTCAATAAGGATATTGAGAGGGTTGTTGATGATTATGGATATAACTGATTAAGGATGTTTACCGTCTTAATATTATTATTTTGTCATTGATGTCAAGAAATTGATTTTCTAATTCAGTATAATGTTGCCATATCTTGAGAAGTATGATTTGATGAGTATAAAGATGTCGGTAGAAGACACAGAAAGAATATGATGAATAAGGTATTCAATGGGCAACTATTACCGAGTCAGACAATGATGAGATCATGATGTTTAGATTGTTTTAACATCATACATATGTTGTAAATTGTAAGGTTAATACTATACTATGTTACTGAGCAAAGAACCTAGTCGCTAAACCCTAAGGAACCTAGTTGGTAAACCCTAAGGTTATTGCTATCGGTTAATAAAGGCAGAATGTCTACCGAGTGAAGTTTAGTATTCATCGAGTTGTTACCGAGTTGTAACCGAGCTGTAACAGAATACATTAAATGGTTACATGCGTTATTTAATGAAGGAAGCTGATGAGCTGGAACTGATTAAATGATTGGTATGTCGTGCATGAAGTTTGTTAATGAATCTATGGTAAAGGAAAATCGGCATGAAGATCTACAGCGTAGATTGAACTGCATTACCCTAGCAAAAGTTCCAAGAAATGTATGCAAGTTCCAAGGTAGGGTAAAACATTTTTCAAATCAAAGGATACATTGAACCTGGACAAGATTGAAGATTTGATGGCTATGATTGATCATGGGAAGTGTGATCAAGGAGATTAAGCGGTTGGCGAATTGTTTATAAATAAGGAACTGTTGATAAACAATGCATGCGGGCAAATGTATGCACAGGAATGCTACATAGTGATTACCGAGCATAGAAGCTTGAAGACTTGTTTGAATAACAAAGTATAGAAGCCTAGCAGATGGACAAGATTAGTTCTATGTCTAGATGGTATTGAGCAAATAAGAATCTACTTTAGCATTTCAGATGTGAACTTGCAGATAGATTTTTATTACTATTATTTTGTGAAAGTGACAAAAAATCTCTTAAACGAGTGGACTTAACAGTCTTATTTGTAAAACCCTCTAGCAAGGTGACATTCTAATTGAGTGTTTGAAATCCTTTAACAAGGTCACTTCTAACAAGGTGAAGATCCTAACAGATCTGAGGGAAATCCCTTAACCGGGTCACATCTAGCAATGTGTTTGTAATCTTTAACAGGATTTTATTTTAACCGAGCATACTCTAGAAGAGTATATTTCTTAGTGGGTCTGAAATCCCATAGTGGTTTTTCCCTATTTGGGTTTCCACGTTAAATTTGGTGTTATGAGGTTTATGATGTTTATATGCTTTTGAGTTTGCATGTTTAGCAGTTTTGGTTATATTACTAAAGTATATGTTACCGAGGTTGAATCTGGTGTTTTTATGGAAGATTAAGTTTGTATGATTCACCCCCCCCTCTCATCTTGTTGGCTATTGGATCTGTACTTACATTAAGTATCAGAACTATTAATTGGTATCAGAGCTCTGGACTCTAGAAGAAAAGTTTAAAGGTACTTGAGGCAAAGATCCAAAGATGTATAAGAGGGATGCACCGAAGCTGAACAAGTCAAGTTTCTCTACATGGCAGAAAAGGATGAAGTTACACCTATCAGGAGTTGGAGAATATGCTGTATATTATCTGGAGAATGATTTCATCACACTGAGCACCTATCCATTGACTATGGAAGAAATAAAGGTAAAGCAAGAACATATCCAAGCAATGATTGAAATAACTTTTGCATTGACCGATTCAGAGTTTAATGATCTAGAAGGTTGCAATGATGCAAAGGCAATGTGGGACAAGCTCATATCTGTATATGGCGGTGATGAACATGTTCAAAGAGCAAAAGTAGACAATCTAAGAGGAAAACTTGAATCTATGAGGATGAATGAAGGTGAGAACATAACTCAATACATAACAAGACTAAAGGAGATTGTCAATCAAATCAAAGGAGCAGGTGGAACTATTGAAGAAAAGGATATAACAAGTAAGTTGTTAAGAACCCTTCTACCAGCTTATGCAATCCGAGTCTCTGCAATCAATGAATTGAGGTCTATACCTAATATGCTAGTTTCTTTAGATGCTACTATTGATAAGCTACATGCATTTGAGTTAAGTAACTTTGATAATAGTGGATCTTTGGTAAATAAAGTTGAATCTGCATTTAGTTCTTTTCATCTTGATGAATCTAATGACTACAATGAAAGAAAGTATAAGTACTCTGAAGGAGATCATAGTGGAGCAAGTGAAAGATTTCATAAGAACATGGAAGAAGTACACAAACTGTATGAGGAAATCAGAAAGAAGGAAGAGTTTGAAGCACTATTAGCCAGAAGGTTACCGAGAGGCAAAGGTAAGTATAAAGGAAAACTACCTTTGAAATTTTTCAATTGTGATAAAATAGGACATATGGCTTCTAATTGTCATGACAAAGATTCTACTAAAAAGAGAGATTACCGAGATGATAGACATAAAGATAATCATTACAGAGGACACCAAGACTTCAGAAGAAGAGATAGAAAGACATACTTAATAGCCAATGAGGAATCCAACGATGATAAATCAGATGAAATTGATACAGAGGAAGTAGTGTATGTGGCTATCAAAGATGGATCAGATGAAGAAAGGTATGAAGAAAAATCCCTAATATCTCACATAAATACTAATGATTCTTGGATCATAGATAGTGGATGCTCACATCATATGACAGGTGATAAACACAAGTTTGTTATGTTAGAAGATTATGATGGAGGCTATGTAAGATTTGGTAATGATGCACCATGTCCAATAAGAGGTAAAGGATCTATAACACTTCTTGACAATGCAAGATGCAATGATGTTTATTGGGTTGAAGGTTTGAAATACAATTTGTTGAGTGTAGCACAACTAAACAATACAGGTTACCAAATAGAATTTCAGAAAGGAATTGTCAAAGTTCATGACAAGCATGGAAAGTTAGCTGCTACCAGGACACAAACAAAAGGTAATACATTTCACCTTGACTCAACTAAGAACAAGTGTCTGTATGCAAAGATAGATGATACTTGGTTATGGTATAAAAGGTTTTGTCATGTAAATTTTGATAATCTGATCAAAATAAGTAAGAAGCACCAAGTAAGAGGTCTACCGAGTCTTGAAAAACCTGAGAATGCTATGTGTCAAGGATGCTAGATGGGTAAGATGACAAGATCAATCTTTACAAGTAAGTCTTACACTTATAAGGGAATTTTAGATCTTGTGCATACTAATCTTTGTGGTCCTATGAAAGTTCAAAGTTATTATGGTGACAAATATTTCATATTATTTGTGGATGATTACTCAAGGATGATGTCAGTAATGTTTTTAAAAGAAAAATCAGAAGCCTTTCAAATGTTTAAATGGTACAAGGCAAGAGTTGAAAATGAAACAGGAAGACAACTGAAATGTTTTAGATCAGATAGAGGAGGAGAGTTCACATCTGATGAGTTCAACTTATTCTGCAATGATCATGATATTAAAAGACAAGTCTCTGCACCAAGAACTCCACAACAAAATGGAATTGCTGAGAGAAGAAACAGAAATGGCAAGTTTGATCAGAAAAGTGAAGAAGGAACATTTCTAGGTTATTCTTCTAGAAGCAAAGCATTTAAATGTCTGATCAAATCATCTAACAAAATAGTAGAAAGTGCAAATGTGAAAATTGATGAATTTGCAAAAAGAAATGATGAAGGAAATTCCAAAGAACCAGAAGATTATGATGAATTTGTCTATGTTCAACCGACAAGTCCTACCAAGAAAACTGTTGAAGAAAATAAAGAGAATATCCAGTTACCGAGTGATGATGAAGATCATACAGAGCCTACCGAGCCTGTATTAGCCAAGTATGTCAGAATAAATCATGCACCAAGTCAAATTATAGGAGATAAGGATGATCGAGTGATGACAAGGAACAAACTGAGATAGAACACATGTCTGATATCTGAATTTGAACCGAGAATAGTGAAAGAGGCATTTAACAGTGAAGATTGGATAAATGGTATGACAGAAGAGATTGATCAAATCAAGAAGAATGACACATGGACACTAATCCCAAGACCGAAGGACAAAAATGTAATCAGTACAAAGTGGATTTTCAGAAACAAGCTAAATGAAAAAGGTGAGGTCATTCAAAATAAAGCAAGACTAGTATGCAAAGGTTATGCTCAAGAAGAAGGAATTGATTATGGTGAAACTTTTGCACCTGTGGCTAGACTTGAAGGAGTAAGAACATTGTTGGCATATGCTACTTTCAAAAACTTCAAGGTATATCAAATGGATGTCAAATCTACATTTCTGAATGGAATATTAGAAGAAGTTTTTATTGAACAACCTGAAGTATTTGTTGAAGACAAGAGTAAAGATCAGGTATGTAAATTGAACAAAGCATTATATGGTCTGAAACAAGCACCTAGAGCATGGTATGAAAGATTGCACTCTTATTTGATTAAGATTGGTTTTATAAGGACAAGTGAGAACAACAATATTTACATGAAGAATGATGAAAATGGAATACTGATCTCAGCCATATTTGTTGATGATATTATATTTTGTGGAAATGACTCTTTATGCAAGAACTTTGGAAATGAAATGAGCAAAGAATTTGAGATGTCATTAATCGGTGAGATAAAGTATTTTATAAGTTTACAGATATTGCAAATGAGAAATGAGATTTTCATTACTCAATCCAAGTACATAAAGGAAACCTTGAAGAAATTTGGAATGGAGGATTCAAAACCAGTAAGTACTCCTATGACTACTGTAGACACCTAAAAATGGTCAACGCTTGCAGGGTCATACTTTAACATTTGCGCATTGCCTCATTTTAGGTTTTTGCATCGCATTAACATTTCTCCTATGTCACGTGCTTGGTCTTTATCATTTGCGAGCATCGAGTCATTCTTCTACATTCTTCAGTCATCTTACTCTCAAATTTGGTCTTGTCGACAACACTATCCAATCATGATTTTGATCGATTTCATCCTATCGCATCAATGTGCGTGCTAATTTGTTATCATTTTGGACATCGTCAATCCTAATTAGGGTTTTGTCCTCTTATTAATCTTATCATTTTGGACATCGTCAATCCTAATTAGGGTTTTGTCCTCTTATCGTTTTGTCATCAATCTTTATCATTTTCAATCTTGTCATTTTGCGATCGATTTGTTATCGGTCGTTGTCATGTTCGATCTTGTCATTTTGCGATCGATTTGTCATCGATCGTGGTCATTTTCAATCTTGTCGTCTTGCAATCTATTTTGTTATCGATCCTTGTTCTCTTGTCAATTTTGTCATTTTGCGATCATTTCGCTATCGATCGTTGTCTGTCTCAATTATGTCAATTTGGATCAATTTGTCATTGTTCCTCGTCAATTGGCGCATTTTTCAGTCAAATCATTTATCACATTGGTCATTTATCAATCCAAAATCAAATCAAATTGAGTCAATTATATTTCAAGACCTAATTCGTCTTCTAGGGTTTTATGATTTATTCATTTAACCTAATTTGTCATTTCTTCCTCTAGGATTACTAAATTATTTATTAATCCTAGGTCTTCTCATTACAATTAAATATTTATTTAATTGGCTAATTATTCTTCCTCTTGTAAATTAATTAATAAATGACAAATTATTAATTAATTTACCTAATTTCTTCTAGTTCCTAATTTCCTATTTTTCCATCAATTTCTAATTCCTAATTGTCATCAATTTCAATTTTCTAATTTTCTTAATTTCTAATTTCTTTTCCCTCCTATTTCATCTCCTAATTCTATGGGAATGACATTTCAATTTGTCATAAATTGTCATAATTGATAATCAATCAATTTTGACATAGAATGTGTCATAATTTGTCATCAATTATCAATCAATCAAATTGTGCATGGAAAGTGCATAATTTGTCATAATTTGTCATATTGATTTGCAATTTCCATTTGAATTGGATCATGCTAATCTTGTCTTTTTCTCCAATTTCTCTATAAATTGGATGAATTTCTTCAATCAAATCCCTTGATTCTTGATCCCGAATCCCGAATCCGAATCCTTAATCAAACTATCAAACTTACGCTTCTAGTACTCTTGAGCTTTTTATCAATCTTGCTTTCAATTGTATGTGCACTTGTAGGTGAGATCCACAAATCCATTGAAGAGGAAAGAAGAACAATGGAGCCACATGGAAGGAGCATTCAATTCTGCATTTGGTTTGCATAATCTTTCATTTTGAATGCTTTGTTTTCATATCTCTATTGAGTGTGCTTAGGATTAGGTTCATTTGCAATGAGTGCTCTCATGATTGAGTTATCATGTCTAGTGTTTTGATCTACTTTTTTGATGATTCCTAATTCCTATGCTACATTAACTAGTGAACCCGACATGAATACTAACCTTCTAACCCCTTTACTGTGTTTTGGTGTGCTTCTAAGTTGATTTTGCAGGTCAGAAACCCAAAAACAGGGCCGTGCAGGGTATTCTGGACACTTTTGTGCTTGTGTCATGCATCTTGCACCTGTCTCATGCATCTTGTGCTTGTGTAGGTGACATCTTGTGCCTGTGTCATACATCTTGCGCCCGTGTCATGAGTTCTGCGCTTGTGTAAAGTCCAGAACAGAGGTGAAAAATGTAGTTTTTACTTGAAATTTTTGTTGTTTTTGCATTCTGTTTTCTGTGCTTTGGATTTTGGTACTAATTATTTGTGCAAGATCTTGGCGTACGCATGAAAAAGACTACAAATCAAACTACTAACATGTTTTGTGCAGATTCAATGGTCAAAGACAACAAATCAAACCTTTAACTTGGGTTTTGCAGGTTGCCTTGGAGAAACAACCAAACTGTGTGCTTGAGATTTTTAATTAGGCACTTAGTGATTTATAAATAGGTGGGAATGAACATGTGCTTGCTTTTATTGTTAAGTATGACATTAGAGTAGGAGAGTATGCTCTCATCCTTCATAGGGTGATCAGAAATCCAGATCTTCGATACCATGCTTGTGTTGTTGATTGTGTGTCTCCTTTAGAGGGCCTACCTTCCTGACCACTTTGCTTTTGCAAGCAAGTGATAATCGTGAGAAGGGAACGACCCAAAGTGAGTATGGCTAGAATTCCTTGGCATTCTAACTCACTATAAACAAATACCTGATGAGCGAAAGCTTTGAAGGAAGTGTTACGTGGGAATTGTAGTTACTTGGGAAGTGATGCCCCTTGAAACTCTTTCTCATATCAACATCTAAGTAGGGCCTTTTGGTCTAAATCGTGCTTGCGTGACTACATTTGTTTGGTATCTTGATGGGCTTAATGTCTCAATCACGCTTGCGTGACATCAAGGAGTAATGCTTAACAGAAATCCTTACTAAACACCTTGTTTTTAGAGGCCAAAAACCCTTCTAGTTGCTTGAGAAGGACAAATTTGGATACTTGGAAGAGATACTAAGTTCGCCATGGGGAGATTTCTATGGGGACTGATGCTTGGCTACCCTGAGAAGTGAGTGCCGTGGAGGGGAGCCCGTGGGGTCAAGCATCGATGTATTCTCCTTGAATCCCATAATGAGTCTACCTCTCAAGTACCTAATGTCTATGCCTACCATAAGAAATGTGGAAATGAGCATGATTGTCTTGAGTCTAAGTTAAAATATCTTGTCTTCTTTACTTGTCAAAAGTTGAATTGTATCTCATTTCAAGAACAAGACAAATTGATTCAAAACAAGGTTAAACATAAGAGACATTCATCCAACAAAAGGTTCAACAAGATTCAAAACTCATCTTCGAACATGATTGTCAAACATTTTCCAAAATCTTGTCTCAACAAGCATGTCACTTACATTTAGGTTCATCCTAGGTTGCATTTTGCAAAAGACATTGTCAAGTACCAAGGTTAGGTTTCACCTAAGTCATACTCCTTTGCATATCAATAAGGGTCATCCATTTGCATATGTCCTCTTGCATTAAAGTCATACTATTGTCATACATTCATATTTGCATACCCTAGGTTTCTTCATTAAGCTTAGGTCATTATCATATCATATTAAGGTCACTTGCATATTAATTTTCCCTTAGCATATAGTGTCAAAACTAGGTTTTGTCATCCTTGAGTAATCCAAATCTTTGATAAACCCTAAGTCATTGTCAAGAAGTCTAGACCTTGTCAAACCTTTTGTCCTTTTGTCATCAATATCATTTCGTCAACCCTAGCTTAGTGTCCAAGCGTATAGGGGAGACATTGTCATTTTGTCCTTTTGTCACTTGGTCCTTTTGTCATTTGAGGTCTAGACATCATTTCAATTTCCTAAGGGTCTCTTTTAGATTTGCATTCCAAAAAGTTTGTCAAAATCTTGAAAAACAACCAAAAACATAGGTTGCATTCTTGCCATAGATTGCATTCTCATTCATTTAGGTCGCATTTAGTTGCATATCATACATTATCCTTGAAAAATTCCAAAAATATTGCATTTGCATAGTGACATGTCTATTGAAACAAGGTTCCAAGCACCAATGATGCAACAAAGTTTGACATATCAACCGACAATGCAATCACAATTCTATCCAACCCAACAACAAGGCAACATTGATCAAACTTTTTATGATGAAACAAGTCTCCAAATACAAAAACTAGAGGAGAAACTAGCTCAAGAAAATGAGATTTTGGAACAAAGAGTGAAAAACATTGTGAAGAATAGATCACAAATGTCTAAAGTGTTTCGAAAATTTCCAAGTCAAAATCCAAAGATTGAGCCAATTGATGTAAGATCTCTTCTTGAACGATCAGACATACCAGCTCTCCTCTCACAAATAGAGATGATGAAACAATTTCAAGAAAAGAGACAACATCAATTTCAACATTATGTGCCTCCACAACAAGAACAAGAAGGTGTTTACTATCAATCAAAGTTTCAACCATCACAACCAATGACACAACCCATGGTCCAACATTTCCAAAAGACACAACCAACGGTCCAACATATACAACCAATACATCCAATGGTTCAACCAATTGTTCAACATATACAACCAATACAACCAATGGTCCAATTTGACCAATGTGTCCAACCAACAATACAATGTCAACAAATAGTTCAACCAATGGTGGAATATCAACAAGTTCAATCAACATATCAATGTCAACAACTACAACCAAACATTCAAAAACAAAGGTTGCAACACACACCAAGCCAAATTTTGAACATGTCAAACCAAAATGATCAACATCTAGTTCAATATCAAAACATGACATCAAACCAAAAACAAGTTCAAATTCCAGATCCAATCATGTCAAAACCTAAAAAGAAAGGTGGCTTTATTGCAATGCTCTTAAGGAAACTACCAAGTGAGTTCTTTGAGGAAGATCAAGATAATACACTTATGTCTAGCAATGCCTCATCCCCTCACAAGCAAGTTGACTCTCCAGTGGCATCTATCCCTACACCTTTAGAAGTTTCACAAGAACAATCTATATTGTCCTCATCAAACAATACACCCAAGGATGAAATTATCCAAGAGCTATCCATAATCAATAATCCAATTCATGATGCACATCCTTGTCATGTTTCAGAAATACAAGACCCAATGCCACCATGCACTTTACTGCCATTACCTATTTTAGAGGACCCCATTCGAAGTCCCTCTTCCTCATGTTCAAGCATTGATTCCTTGCCAGAATCCATCACAATTGTTCAAAGTGTATTTCCTTCATGCCAAAACATTGATTCCTTGACAGAATCCTCCATGCATATCCAAAGTCCAACCCCATGTCAAGAGGATAATTTAGAGCATGGAGAAATGTGTGTTGAAACAGATCAAGATCAAGATCCTGAAACCTTATCATCCCATCCAATTGTTGACCAGGATCCCATTTCCCCAGACACTCACAATGATTCCCCTATTCTTGTCCATCCTATCCAAAGTCCTATTGACACTCCATTCCCTGAGCAAGATCAAGATATTCTAGTCCATCCAATCCCAAATGATCCCCTTCCATTTCATGAACAAAATGTCTTTTCAGATCCCATTGACATTCCAGATATCCCTTCCATCCTTTCCGATGATCCCATTGAAAGTCCAGAGCAAAGCACCTTTAAAGAGGATTCCAATGATCTTCCTCCTTGTCAAGATCAAGTTCTTCCTTCACATCCTCCACAAGATCCTTTTGTTCCTCCATCTCCTTGTCTTAATGCTCCATATACACTCCAAGGTCTCATTTCTTTTGATGATCCCATTATTTCTCCCATTTCATCTCTTGAAGAGCTTTTCATTGAACCATGTCCACTACATAATCCTAATCCCCCTCATGATCCTGATACCTCTCATGATTCTAATGTGTCAGTGCAAGATGTTCATGAACCCTCGACATGCATAATGGGTTCTTCCACTTTGGTGCAATCCAATCCACTTCAAGATCTCATTATTTCTCTCATATCACATCCACCTCATAATGAACTCGCGTCTTCTTCCCAAAGAAAAGAGTCTCCTACAAGTCAAGATATTCATAAAGACAAAGGGGTAGACCTTCACAAGCAAGAACCCCTTCATATCAAAGATTATACTAATGGTCATGGCTACAGAGCTCACACTCAAGGCGTTGGTATCCCTTCAAAGTCAAAATCCAAATGTCCACCTTCCCCATCATCGCTTCCATCCATTCTAGGTCCCTATATCTCTCCATCTCCTATGCAACATCAACAAAGGCACACATCTTGGAGAACCTTCCATCCATCCCACATGCCTCCATATCATTCCCATCCACACCAACATTCATTCCCTCTTCCAAGCAATTTGGATGCCAAGTATAAGCATCATAAGTCTAGCAATCCATATGTATTCAAGGATCAACATGTCCAATATAATCGACATGTCAAAACAAAGAACAAGATGATTTATAAAGAAAAAGAAATATCCAAAAGGCCACAAAGGCCCACTGAGAAAAATCAAGCAAAGTCAAAATATATATGGGTTCCTAAATCTCTTGTGCAAGTAATGCACTCCAAGGAACCACAAAAGCATGAAACATCAAAAACCATGTGGATTCCCAAGAAGCTCCTTGAAGCACAAAGAGAAATATCAAACTTGGCATCCAAAATTGCTATTCCTCCATCCAAACCTTCCAAGTCTATTTCTCCATCACCTTCTTCATCCGTTTTGGGCCCTTATGTCCCAAAATCTATAGCCTTTCCTCCATCCAAATCTCAATATCCAAAATACATTTTTCCTCCATCAGTCCATCACCCCTCAAGGTGTGTGCCAATGTCGATCTTGCCTTCATTTCCATCCAATAAAGCCCAATTCTTCCAATACCCTATCCATTATCCAATGCATATTTTCCATCCTTCCATCCCTCTCGTCCAATCCTTTGCATAAATCATTGCCTTAGTTTCATCTCATTGTCCATGTCCTTATCCTACCAACATCTTTGAGCATACTTTTAAAAGGTCATGGTCCATTTTTTTCAAGGCTACTATCCAAACAAAAAGATGTTTGAGTCCTTGTTCCATCCCCTATTATGTGTCCATCTTCTTTTGAAAATGTCAAAAAAAAAAAAAAAAAAAAGTGAAAAAGAAAAAAAAAAACGAAAGAAAAAAGTAATGCAAAAATAATTCGTCCACTGGTGAAAACCTGGCAAACAGGCGCCTTGGGAAAGTACCGTGATGAAAGCCTGGCAAACAGGCGTCATGCGTAATTTATGAACTTCTTGCACACCACACTTGGGGGCAGATTTCCTCCTTCATATCCTATTGCCCTTCATTATCTTATCGAACCCCTATCATTACCCTCCATTATCCTATTGTCCCTCATGTCCAGTTTCCCTTTCCACCTTTGATCTTGACAAGGCTGAGGATCGTCATGAGCATCATGCATCTTGTTTGCAGCTTTCAGTCTATCATAGATTTTGGTCATTTATCCATTTGCTTATTACAACCTTTCATCCATATTCCCTGTCTTATTGCAAGTTTTTGCCACTATCCCGTATCCTACCCCGACCTTTAGTCCATGTCCCTTATCCATTCTTGGTCTTGCTTATCCTATCCATATCTTATCACTATCCATACACTCTTTTTCATTCCTTGATCTTGATCTGACATAAGGACGCAAAATTTAAACATGGTTTCAAACACCTCTTGACATATCCCTCATGCCATGTTCCTGCTTTACATTGTCATATCCAGTCTCTTGTCCCATCACGCCATAGCCCTTGGAAATTGCATCCGTATTGTCTCCACGATAAAAGGCCTTTGTCTTCCCTCTATCCACCATCATTTCAGCAAGCCTATTTATTCACCTGTCATATTCCTTGCCTTGCTAGACACTGGGGGCAAAGTCATTAAAAACTAAAATCATAAAAAAATGGAAAAATGTCTTGAAAAAATCTCTAAAAATTGAAAAATGTCCTGAAAAAATTCTTTAAAATCCAAAAATGTCCTGAAAAAAGTCAAAAAATCAAATAATGTCCTGAAAAAAGTCATAAAAATTGAAAAATGTCCTGAAATAATTCCAAAAAAAATCGAATAATGTCCTGAAAAAATATCTAAAAACTGAAAAAAATGCAAATCCCTAAAAATCATAAACAGTCCTGAAAAAATGAACACAAAAACATTTCAAAAACATTAAACTCCAAAAAAAAAAAAAAATGCATTTCGCAATAAAGGATCTCCTTTTGTGCATAAGACAAATCACTAAGCCTACATCCAGCAACTCGCAATCAAACATTGTGCTTTAATGAAATCACGCTTTAATAGATGAACTTTTTCAATCAAAACCAAACATTCAAACTGATCACAATTGTCATCTCAATCGAATATCGGCATCAAAATCATTCGTCCTTGGCATACTATCATGGGTCTTATACATGGTGTGGTATACTCGAAACCAGACTGTGTCCTATCTTAAACGGGGTACCGCATTTCCTGAAACCAGACAACATGATCGTCCTATCAGCACTTTCAACTTTTGACAATGAAGATCAAGATGTTTGTTTGATTTGCTTGAATTTGTGCGTCTTATCATTTATTGATTTATCTTCGATCATGTTCCTATGTTTCTCGATGATGTCACTGAGTGATTTAGAGTGACCGGGATGGCTCATGGTCCTTTTCTTTTTTTGATTGTGATTGTCGTTTGTCTGTGATGTGTCTATCTTTTGCAAAAAGGGTTGCATTTCAGCTCTGGCCTTCAATGCCATGATGCTACGCATCCATTTTGCTACATAAAAATAAAGGTTCTCACCTACAAAGTGCATTACTGAAAGCAAGTTTTAATTCATCTCTAACTGTCCTCTATCTCGTTTCTTACTAACATTTCTTCTGTCAGTCCAAATAGTCAGTTCGGTCTAGTGCTCCGATATCCAAACACATATGCTACATCCTGCATCCATTTGGTTAGTACATTTGCATTACATTTGCACCACATCAAGCATTTTATCCATTTCATTTCATAAATACATCAAAAATACATAAAAATCCATCCATACAATGGTACATAAACAAGTACATAAGTCATCCATACATCACAAAATAACATAAGTCATAACATATTGCATCCCATCATATCGATGCATATCATATCATATATCCACATAATATCGGAGTACAAAATTGGACTGTCTGTCCTAAGTATGGCCCGCAGGTTGACTACAAAATGTCAAGCTACATAATGTCCACTGTCTGTCATAAGGAGCATGTGCCTCTGTCACTGGGTTCTCCCTCTATCCTCCTCATCCCTACCATGTCTCAAGTCCTGCTAATGTATCTCTGTCCGTGCTTCTGAGTCTATGTCGTAACATGAAGCAGTCAGGTCGGTTCTCTCGCGTGATCAACGGATATTGTCGACTCTGCATCACAATTGGGGCACATTTTCTCAGTTTTAGGGTTTGCTCCTACGGGTTGCATTTCCTCATTTTCATGTCCACCTCAGGGTGTTTTTCATCCATTCTGACCTATCCTACCCTTATCCCCCCTTTTTGGATCATTTGCGTGTTGTTTTGGACCAAAACTGAGTTCCCAATGCACAACTGCGCTTGTGTCAAGGAACCTGCGCTTGTGTCATGTAACCTGTGCTTGTGCACCCTCACACAAGCACAGAAGACCTTACACAAGTGCAGAAGACCCTACACAAGCGCAGAAGTCAGTTTCTGCATCCCCTGTGGGCCCCACAATGTCCCGCAAGCAAGTCAAATTCATGAAATTGAAAACATGGGTTTTTGAGATACATATCGCTGCTCCCACATCGTCTGATTGTTTGTACATGCGTACATGTTCTCCGAGGTGATCTACCATTTGAATGTTCGCCATCTCTCTGCAAGTGTCCTTTTCCTGAGCAACAAACCCTCTTCTTAGGCTAGTGCAAATGAACAATTTTCACTCTCTTGGTCTCATTTATAGCTCTCTGTCATTGCATAGATGGACATGCATCTTCTCCATCTTATGTTGGTCGCGGTCTTGTGCACCTTACATTGCTTGTCCTTCATGCATCCGATATCCGATTGTCAGTCCATTCGATCCTATCATTTTTATCGATCAATTGGCCTCTTTTATGTATGTTTCCGGCCAATTCCTCGAGGGGGCGTGCATATGTCATTATTATTGTCTGGGGCATTTTCATATGTCATTGTCAGTGTCCAGGGCATTTTCATTATTGTTCTTTGAAACAATGCTTAAAATCACATTGTCTCAAAGAGGGGCAAAATGTAGACACCTAAAAATGGTCAACGCTTGCAGGGTCATACTTTAACATTTGCGCATTGCCTCATTTTAGGTTTTTGCGTCGCATTAACATTTCTCCCATCTCACGCGCTTGGTCTTTATCATTTGCGAGCATCGAGTCATTCTTCTACATTCTTCAGTCATCTTACTCTCAAATTTGGTCTTGTTGACAACACTATCCAATCATGATTTTGATCGATTTCATCCTATCGCATCAATGTGCATGCTAATTTGTTATCATTTTGGACATCATCAATCCTAATTAGGGTTTTGTCCTCTTATTAATCTTATCATCAATCTTATCATTTTGGACATCGTCAATCCTTATTAGGGTTTTGTCCTCTTATCGTTTTGTCATCAATCTTTATCATTTTCAATCTTGTCATTTTGCGATCGATTTGTCATCGGTCGTTGTCATGTTCGATCTTGTCATTTTGCGATCGATTTGTCATCGATCATGGTCATTTTCAATCTTGTCGTCTTGCAATCTATTTTGTTATCGATCCTTGTTCTCTTGTCAATTTTGTCATTTTGCGATCATTTCGCTATCGATCGTTGTCTGTCTCAATTATGTCAATTTGGATCAATTTGTCATTGTTCCTCGTCAATTGGCACATTTTTCAGTCAAATCGTTTATCACATTGGTCATTTATCAATCCAAAATCAAATCAAATCGAGTCAATTATATTTCAAGACCTAATTCGTCTTCTAGGGTTTTATGATTTATTCATTTAACCTAATTTGTCATTTCTTCCTCTAGGATTACTAAATTATTTATTAATCCTAGGTCTTCTCATTACAATTAAATCTTTATTTAATTGGCTAATTATTCTTCCTCTTGTAAATTAATTAATAAATGACAAATTATTAATTAATTTACCTAATTTCTTCTAGTTCCTAATTTCCTATTTTTCCATCAATTTCTAATTCCTAATTGTCATCAATTTCAATTTTCTAATTTTCTTAATTTCTAATTTCTTTTCCCTCCTATTTCATCTCCTAATTCTATGGGAATGACATTTCAATTTGTCATAAATTGTCATAATTGATAATCAATCAATTTTGACATAGAATGTGTCATAATTTGTCATCAATTATCAATCAATCAAATTGTGCATGGAAAGTGCATAATTTGTCATAATTTGTCATATTGATTTGCAATTTCCATTTGAATTGGATCATGCTAATCTTGTCTTTTTCTCCAATTTCTCTATAAATTGGATGAATTTCTTCAATCAAATCCCTTGATTCTTGATCCCGAATCCTGAATCCGAATCCTTAATCAAACTATCGAACTTACGCTTCTAGTACTCTTGAGCTTTTCATCAATCTTGCTTTCAATTGTATGTGCACTTGTAGGTGAGATCCACAAATCCATTGAAGAGGAAAGAAGAACAATGGAGCCGCATGGAAGGAGCATTCAATTCTACATTTGGTTTGCATAATCTTTCATTTTGAATGCTTTGTTTTCATATCTCTATTGAGTGTGCTTAGGATTAGGTTCATTTGCAATGAGTGCTCTCATGATTGAGTTATCATGTCTAGTGTTTTGATCTACTTTTTTGATGATTCCTAATTCCAATGCTACAACTACCAACTATAAACTATCAAAGAATGATGAATCTGCATTTGTTGATGAGACACTTTACCGATCCATGATTGGAAAGCTACAATATGTTGTTCACAGTAGACCAGACATAGCACATGCAGTAGGTATAGTTGCAAGATTCTCTGCAGATCCTAAGGAAACACACATGATACCAATCAAAAGAATTTTTAGATACTTGAAAGGCACCGAGGATTATGGCTTAGTATATCAAAAAGGAAATGATTTTGATTTAAAAGTTTATATTGATGCTAATTGGGTAGACAACATTGATGGCAGGAAAAGCACAAGTGGAGGAGCTTTCTTTTTAGGAGAAAGACTAGTGAGTTGGCTTAGCAAGAAACAAGGATGTGTTTCATAGTCAACAACAGAAGCTGAATACATTGCTGCAGCATTGAATTGTACCAACATAGCATGGATCAAACAACTATTGGAAGGTATAAATGAGAAAGTTACTAAGCCAGTAACTATATGCTGTGACAATACTAGTGCCATTAACATTTCGAAGAATCCTGTTATGCACTCTAAGACAAAGCACATCTCTATCAAATATCATTATCTTAGAGAAGAAGCTCAAGAGAAGAAAGTGGTGTTGGAGTATGTTAGCACAAAGGAACAAATAGCAGATATCTTCACCAAAGCCACTACCAAGGGACACTTTTGAGTATCTCAGAAGTAAGTTAGGGGTCCTACCCCTATCTTCTACTCACTGACCGAGTTCAGTGAAAGCATCAATTCGATGACTCTATCAAATATCTTTTAAGAGTTGATGCTGATTTACACACTTTAGTATATTTTCTAAAGGTGTGCAGGAAACAGTGCAGGATACAATACAGGAAACAGGAATTGAAGACAAAATGCTTTGACCGAGATGAAGTTGACACATTACAGCAAGAATTCACTTCATACAGGAAGAAATTATGTTTTAGTTCTTTACTTTGGCATTGTTGTCAAAGGGGGAGAAGACTGGAGAAGAAGACTGGAAAAGACTGAGAAGACTGCAAAAAAAGCAGAAAAGAAAGATTGAGAAAAGAGGAGAAGTCTAATGTATGGGGGAGAATTCTGATGACAGGAAGAGAGCATTTTAGAATCTCACAAACAACTCATAGCAATCTGAATCTATTAGGTCAAATCAATTGGTTTTGCCATCAATGCCAAAGGGGGAGATTGTTGGCATTTGGCATTATAACAGACAATGGGAGATTGTTGGCATTTCAATAAGGATATTGAGAAGGTTATTGATGATTATGGATATAACTGATTAAGGATGTTTATTGTCTTAATATTATTATTTTGTCATTGATGTCAAGAAATTGATTTTCTAATTCAATATGATGTTGCCATATCTTGAGAAGTATGATTTGATAAGTATAAAGATGTCGGTAAAAGACACAGAAAGAATATGATGAATAAGGAGATGAATAAGGTATTCAATGGGCAACTATTACCGAGTCAGACAATGATGAGATCATGATGTTTAGATTGTTTTAACATCATACATATGTTGTAAATTGTAAGGTTAATACTATACTATGTTACTGAGCAAAGAACCTAGTCGGTAAACCCTAAGGAACCTAGTCGATAAACCCTAAGGAACCTAGTCGGTAAACCCTAAGGTTATCGCTATCGGTTAATGAAGGCGGAATGTCTACCGAGTGAAGTTTAGTATTTACCGAGTTGTTACCGAGATGTAACAAAATACATTAAATGGTTACATGCATTATTTAATGAAGGAAGCTAATGAGCTGGAACTGATTAAATGATTGGTATGCCGTGCATGAAGTTTGTTAATGAATCTATGGCAAAGGAAAATCGGCATGAAGATCTACAGCGCAGATTGAACCACATTACCCTAGCACAAGTTCCAAGAATGTATGCAAGTTCCAAGGCAGGGTAAAACATTTTTCAGATCAAAGGATACATTGAACCTAGACAAGATTGAAGATCTGATGGCTATGATTGATCATGGGAAGTGTGATCAAGGAGATTAAGCGGTTGGCAAATTGTTTATAAATAAGGAATTGTTGATAAACAATGCATGCGGGCAAATGTATGCATAGGGATGCTACATAGTGATTACCAAGCATAGAAGCTTGAAGACCTATTTGAATAACAGAGTATAGAAGCCCAACAGATGGACAAGATTAGTTCTATGTCTAGATTGTATTGAGCAAATAAGAATCTGTTTTAGCATTTCAGATATGAAGTTGCAGATAGATTTTTATTACTGTTATTTTGTGAAAATGACAAAAAATCTCTTAACCGAGTGGACTTAATAGTCTTATTTGTAAAACCCTCTAGAAAGGTGACATTTTGATTGAGTGTTTGAAATCCTTTAACAAGATCACTTCTAACAAGGTGAAGATCCTAATAGATCTGAGGGAAATCCCCTAACCGGGTCACATATAGCAATGTGTTTGTAATCTTTAACAAGATTTGCTTTTAACCGAGCACACTCTAGAAGAGTATATTTCTTAGTGGGTCTGAAATCCCACAGTGGTTTTTCCCTATTTGGGTTTCCACGTTAAATCTGGTGTTATGAGGTTTATGATGTTTATATGCTTTTGAGTTTGCATGTTTAGCAATTTTGGTTATATTACCGAAGTATATGTTACCGAGGTTGAATCTGATGTTTTTATGGAAGATTAAGTTTGTATGACTCACCCCCCCCCTCTCATCTTGTTGGTTATTGGATCTGTACTTACATTAAGTATCAGAACTATCACACCATATCTTGTTGATTTTTTGCAAATGTTGCAAATAGATTTGAGGGCAGGTTGTCAAAGGTCCATTGCATGGATTGATAGAAAATGGCCCATGCTTTTTCCCCAAATTTATCATTGAGGGTAATGTTGATGAAGAAGTCGGCCCTAAAGTTGATGTTGAGATTTGAATTCGAATAAGCCGAATAGGGGCCTCAAGTGCTGATAATTGTATAAGAGTTGCTGCTAATGTGGAGGTTTCAAAAACTGAGCAAGTTTGTTTTCCTGGTAATTTTGGAGTTTCAAAAACTAAAAAAAAAAAGAGTCTTCCTCATCACTTAAGGAGGGCCAAGAAAGTGGAATAAGCTATACCATATGGATTTCAAGGTTGTTTAGGTGAGAAAAAAAATCAAAGTTTTGACAAAATATAGCAGCTAAAACTTGGCTTATTATTAAACCACTCCAAGATGGGTGTAAAGAGAAATCAAGCAAATAATAAATGGTTTTTATAAGGTGTATTGACTTATACCTGCCGATCCATGGGAAGAATCGTAGCCTTTCCTTTATGTATATTGTGCAAGATCTTCGTCAAAGGGGTTCAGGTTCTAGCATATGTAATTCATTTATCTTATGTAAGCTTACATCTTATATGAAGGTCAATCATAATTAGATTTACATAAGTCACATGATAGGTATGCTAAAAATTACATAGAAGACAACATGAATAAATTTATTTCTTGTTACAATATGGAGTCATCATAGTTTATACAAATATTGGAATGAATGGTAAAGAGTATTCTTCAGGACTGTAAAAAATCAATTATTTTATCACACTACACAATACACAATTAGGGTTAGGTAAAAGTAACTTATTTACTAATTAGAATCAGGTACATACAACTAAATACATGTTTGTCTTAAGCATTGTATCAAATGGTTCACTACCTTGAATAGACAAGGCAACAAACTGTTTGAAAAAATGTCTCCATGGTGATGGAATGCCATGACAATACATAGTAATTTGACTGCCATGGCATTCCATCACCATGAGACCGCATTTATTTAAGGCATTATTTCTAATAGTTCACTACCTTGTCTATGTTACTACATTTTTCATACATTGCTTATATTGGTCAAATAGTGCAAAACATATATTCAACATAGCTTGACAATGTTCATTTGGATCACAAATTCTTTAATTACATATAGAAATGTTTAATATCCCATAGGTCAATTTTGATTTTTACATATAATTACATATAGAAATGTATAATATCTCATATAATATCCCATACCTTGGCAATGTTTACTTATAATTTCATATAAAAATGATTAATATTGCATATGTCAATTTTAATTTTTACATATAATTATAATATCCCATTTAATTTTTTTTAATATTTTTTCGATAAAAGTGGCAAAGCCACTAAATAAAATAAATTAATATATATGTAAATGATTACAAAAGCCTGGTTCGGATGGTCGTACCGGTAGGAAAGAACCAAGGAAAAAAACCTCCTATTGTAGCCCTTGACCAAAAACCCATATGAAGATACTAGTTGAATAACCCAATACATGATAACAGACCCAACCCCACAATGACCAGCCCACAAAATTACTAATAAGAGCATAATATTATACCTCAAAAACCATGAACATGAACATTCCTCCCGAGGTGCAGAGGAAGAAGGATCACATCATCAGATGAGGCGAAGCATAACCAATTCATCCAATTGTCCAAGCTAAAGAACACATCGAGAGCAACAACAAAATAAAGAGGAGGAACATGATCACAAAACCATTGAAATCGCAAAATTGTATCAACAAAACAATCACCACATAGTCTGCACATGGCTACAGAAACCAATTCTCCAATCCATCTATTAGAAAGAGACATATTAAAAGATATGAAACCACTGTGAGGGAGAAAACCATAATCAAGACTGTAAAGATTAAGAGCATAGCCCAAATCAAGAGAAAAGAAGGATGCTAAGACCAAGAAGTAATCGGCTAGAGCCCGAACCATATGAGTAACCATAGAAGAAACCATGCAAATAATAAGAAAACAAGAAACCACTTTAGATATATTAAAACCTGCAATCTCCACCAGTCAAGGTTTACCCACCACCTACCAAACCGCACAACCAACATTTGAAGGAGCCAGATAAAAAATCTACCCAAGTTCTCATCATCAAATGCATGAAGAACACAAGCTTCAGAATAAAAAAAGCGAAAAAAGAAAGAAACATAGAGAATAGTAATGTCGCAAAGCTCATAATCTAGAAACATAAATAGGTCGAACCACATATCTAGCAAAATCATAACAAATAAGGCATGACAGAGATGATCGACCTCCCATACGAGCCGAGAGAAATATCCAACAAGATTTATAGTTAAAACACAATACTCACTATACACGACCAACCTAGAAGAAGCCAAAGCAAGACACCATGATAACCAACAATGTTCCAAAATGATTGCAAAGGCACAACTTGGAGAAACAACAACCTATTCATAATGGAAAATAATTGCTTGCAAATGTACAACCCAAAATAGTGAAGTACGGGGAAATAGAAAAGAGGCCGCCAATATAGAAACCAAAGATCCCAACTCAAATGAAGTAAATGCAAATCTGCACAAAGAAATCATAAGAGAAGCAAGCCAAACAAAAGCCATTCATAACCATAGAAGACACCACCTCCTAATGATGAGACACACGAATGGCACCACCCCCCAATGATGACACACTCGAATGCATAGCATCAATGAAAATGCAACCACATAATCAATATGTGGACAACACTACCCCTAATGCAATACAAACAAGTGATCAACCTCGAAAGGAGTGCCAACATAGATACATCCATAGAAGGCACCACCCCTCATTGATGAGACACTTGAATGCATAGCATCACCAAAAATGCAGCCACATAAATGAATATATGATGAACACCACCCCTAATGCAACATAAAACAAATGATCAACCTCGCGAGGAGTGTCAGCCAAATATTTTGGAATGAAACCCCACCTCAAGGAAGGAGGAGAAAGATTAGTCAATGATACCAAAGAATAAAATGTAATCATGAAGCCAAAAACTGTTATTATGCACGTAGCATTAAAATCTTTTACCATAACAATAACAAAACTGAGTATAGAGGATGAAGATAGCAAGCACCCGTACAAATGATGTACACCTAAAGTGTGCATCCTCCATAGGAGTTCAGTGCTATCAAACCATGCCAATAGCTGAAATCACCATTATACTCAAAGAAAAAGGCCCATCTAGACTAACCTAGAGATCTTTCATTTTATAAAAGTAGTCACATGCCACTTGTCATAACAGACACCAATCCACACCAAAATATTAACCTGTTAGTCCTAAGATATAAGATCAGACAAATCATATGGAAACACCTCCCTTGACCAAGGAGGAGGGGATGTCCAAAGTAGAAACATCCAAATTATAAGCTTGCTCATCAATTGCCTTATCAACTAAAAAGTTTGCAACTCTATTAACCTCTCTATAGCAATGAGAAATAGAATAAGAATCAAAGAATGAAAGCTGCAACAAGATTCGATCTAACAGATACTGAAGATGCCAAGAGTAACTTTTCTTATTAATAACAACTTGAAACATAACCATAGAATCACCCTCAAAAATGATATCTTTAATACCAAGGGAGATTGACAAATCCAGACCAAAAGACAAAGCATGAAACTCAGCATAATTATTAGTCCAAATACCAATATCAGGTCAACCAAATTTTCCAATTTGGGACATGATCGAAAATGACCACTCCAATTCCTGCCCTACCCGGATTTCCCCTAGAAGCTCCATCATAATTTAATTTAAATTTAGCATGAGGAGGAGGACACCATTTAGCATTTTTCCTTTTAATAAATGAGGAAATACGAGTAGCAACCGAACCATGAGAAGGAGGAGATTTGAGAGCTTGCAAAAATCTGGTAATCCAACTATCCCATTGAGAGAAGGAATTAAGGCGATCAAGATTCTTATAAACATAAGAAAGGACAACTTCTAAAATTAAAACCTCAATTTTAGTCAACACTTCCTGCAATGAAGAAGGCTTCTTAAAAATTATACTATTCCTTTCTAACCAAATATTCCATACAATAATAGAAGGAGCCACCACCCATAGACAAGAATAAAAGGAAGAAGGGAATAAGAGAGGTCACACCCTAAACTGGGTCAAGAGATCTGGACAAAGAGAAGAGGGCCAACCAAGTTTATCAAAAAGCCAATACCAACATTCAGATGCAAATTGACAATGCAACAATAGATGGGAGGAGGATTCCAAACAAGAGCCACATAAAACACAAGGAAAAATAGCCACAACCCCAAGCCTATCTAATCTCATGCCAGTAAGAATTCTATCCTGAACTGCAAGCCTTCTATCCTGAACTGCAAGCCATGAAAAAACCCTAGACTTGGGAAGACAAGCAATATGCCAAAAGAGTTTGGATAGTCGAGAATGATCATTTGAGGAAAGCATAAGAGACTTATAGCATTCTCTAATCGAATATAAACCTGAAGTGTTCTCGGTCCATATCAATTCATCTTCAGCATTGAGAAAGACCAGTGGCCTCTTTCGAAGTTCCTCCATATAAGCATTTTTTAAAGCTTGGTCCACCGAAAGAAAGTCAATTGATTTCCATCGAGCCACCGGATATGGGCGCAAGGTATCAATATAAAAATAATCAGCTACATACACACCCCATTCAGATGATAACAAGTTAATAATAGGAGACCAATCCCCCACATTTACCAAAGTAGAATGCCCATTCCACACTTCATCCCAAAACCTAGCTTTCCTACCATTATGAATGACCCAAGAGAGATAAGGAATGATAAAAAATCTGCACTTAACCATAAAATTACAAATGGAACAACCCTTAGGAAGAGAAGAGGCAGTAAATATGCTTTCCCTAGTACCCCTTGCGAAATACTTGGCAAACATAAGGGTGGCCCAAGAACTATTGGTTTCCTTATACAATTTCTAAACCAATTTTTCTCCCAAAGCTAGATTCTAATAGTAAAGTTCTCAAATACCAGAACCACCTAAATCCTTCAAGAGACAGACCTTTTCCCAAGTGAGGAGAGGAAGTTTTTGTTTACTTCCCCTATTAGCATTCCATAAGAAAGATCTTAGAATATCTTGTAGTTGAATAATTGAAGCTTTTAGAGTTTTTAAAAATGACATTAAGTAAATAGGAACTACATTCAAAACAAATTTGATGAGAAGGATCTTTCCAGATAAGGTAAGTCATTTATGATTCCAGGACAAAATCCTAGAAGATACTAAAGAGATCACTCTATCCCAAAAATTACACTTCTCAGAGCCCACAAAAAAGAGGACACCAAGGTATTTGCAAGGGAAATTACCTACTTCATAACCCCAAAATTGATGCAGCCTCTTCTAAACCAAGGGAGAAGTATTAAGAAAGAAAATTTTAAATTTAGCACTATTAAACCTTTTGACTTGAAAAAGAAGAATAGTCAGAAATTATTTTTCTAATGACCTTAGCTTCTGCCATAGAAGCATACACAAATAACAGAGTATCATGAGGAAAAAGGCAATGAGAAAATGACTTCGGTAAATTTGCAACATAAACTCCCTGCCAAAAGGTCAAAATACCTAACCGAGTTAATGACACGATTAAAGGCTTCAACCAAAATAATGAACAAAAAAGGAGACAAAGGGTCTCCTTGCCTGACACCCTGGGAAGAAGAAAAAAAGCCACAAGGAGACTCGTTTATAAGGACCGAAAACCTAGCAGAAGAAATACAAGCATAAATCCATTTGATCCAAGATTTCCCAAAACCAAACTTACTAAGAACTAAAGTCAAAGCATTCTAATCAACCCTATCATAAGCTTTCATCATATCTAATTTAAGGGTCATAGAAGGAATTTTATGAGAGACAATGGAATGAAGGATCTCATCAGCCACAATAGCCTCATCTGAAGTTTCCCTGCTGGGAACAAAACCCCCCTATTCAACAGAAATAATCCTTGGAATAAGCTTAGCAAGTCTAATAGATATAGCTTTGGTGAATATTTTATACAAAGTATTGCATTAAGCTATATGACTAAATTCAACAAAGGATTTGGATTTGGCCATCTTAGGAATAATGGTAATCAGAGTAGTATTCAATTCCTTAAGAATAACTCTATTCCTCTAAAATTCGTCTAGAGCTAGGAGAAGATCACTACCCACAAACTCCTAGTATTTTTTATAAAATAGAGTAGTAAACCCATCTAGGCCATGAGCCTTATCTGACCCCATGGAGAAAACCACCTCCTTCACCTCATTAATCGTGAAAGGAGCCATGAGCATCTTGTTATCATCATATGAAATAATAGAAGGAATAGACTCAAACAAATCATTATCCAATGTAATATGTTCAGCCGAGAGTAAATATTTGAAAAACCTAATAGCCTCAACTGCAATAGCATCCTCATCTACCAAAAGAGACCCATTAACATCTTGAATACAAGAGATTCTATTTCTTTGTCTCTTAAGTTTAGTAGAAGAATGAAAACAATTAGTATTTCTATCACCTTCAAAGAGATAGAGGTACCTATACCCGTGTCTCTAGTAAATTTCCTCTCTAGCTATGATTTCCTCAAGCTGAGATCTAAGGGATTTGAGCTCACCGAAAGATGTGGAATTCATTCCATATCTCAAAACATAATCAAATACTTAATTTCCCTCTGTATTCTGCCTTTCTCAAGAAAAATGTTCTTAAAATGAGAGAAACTCCATTCTTTAATTTTTCCTTTTAAAAAGACTAATTTTTTTTTGAGCTAAAACATTCTAGAACCTTCAAAAAAAGGAGCAGACAACCACCAATCCCTAAGAAAATGTAAAGATGTAGGATTTAAAAGCCACATAGGCTCAAATTTGAAAGGTATATTTTGTGAGGCTCTATCTTCAAGGATGGAAAATAAAATTGGAAAATGATCAGACACCACATTAGGCAAAACTAAAGAAAAAAATTCCAAAGCAGATTCTATCCAATTTTCTGAACAAGAAAATGGTCAAGTCTTTTAGCAATCTTAGAAAAACCTTTTCGCATGTTGGTCCAAGTAAAGGGACCATTCTAATTATTACACTCAATCAAACTCATATTCTGAATAAAAGAAGCAAAGTCCTCAATAATCTTACTGTTAGGCAAAATCCCTCAAGAATTCTCCTCCAAATCCGAAATGGCATTAAAATCACCACCAAATATTACCAAGATATTCTTCAGGGGAGAAGAAATATGAATCAAATCTTCTGAAAGATTTCTTTTCTCCAAGATTCTCATGGGGCCATATACATTAAAAAGCCAAAAATTGGTGTCTGAAGATCTAATTTTAATCAAGGCTGACATCCAATTTCTAGAGGAAGCAACCAAAGACAAATCAAGATTAAAATCATTCCAGAGAAAGGCAAGCCCTCTAACACTCCCAGAGAGGGGGAGGCACAAAATTTCCAAATCTTCCAAGCTGAAAATAGTGATTCAGCAAAGGACATACTTAACTTAGTTTCTTGCAACATAACAACATCACACTTCATTAAATCCAATTGGGACTTAATCAAGTGTATTTTTTTAGGGGCATTTAAGCCCCTATCATTCCAACAAATGATCTTCGCTGGCTTCGAGGGGAGACCGAGGCTCCCCTCTTTCCTTTATTAGACTCCTGAGACATATTTCCCTTATTAAATGAATCCCACAAAATCCTCTTAATAGCAGTGGCCCTAGTCAGAGAGGGACTAATAAAAAATTTATTTCTCTTCTTGAAAGTATTATCAAGAGATGAGAGTAGAGTAGATTGAATACCAACAACAATCTCCTGTTGGATCTTAAAAGACTTTACTTACGACCCTGTTTTGAAGGAGAGGTGAAAGGATATCCTGGGGGTAAAGGAGTCTGAAAAATTGGAAGCCTAGCTTCAATAGCCAAAGGCACCTCGGGTTTAGAAGATATGTTATGATTACTAACCCCCTTCTCATTTAATGATGCATCAAAAGAATTACATGGAGGGACTGCCAAATCTTTGCTTAGAATAGCAACACTCTCTTGTTGAGCCTTAAAAGACTTCATATTATGACCCCGTTTTGAAGGAGAGGTGAAAGGAGATGGGAGCATAGATTCAGTAACCAATGGCACCTCAGGGTCAGAAGACATGTTATGATTATTGACCCCCTTCTCATTTAATAATACATCAAAAGGATTACATGAAGGAGGCATTGACAACTCTTTAGATAAAACAATCAGATAATTATCAATGGAATAAATCACTTTGTCAGTAGTGATCGAATCCAAAACAATATTATTATTATTGACCAAATTCTGCACCTGCACAATTAATTGCCCATCAGGAACAATAGCAGGATTCTTTAAACAGGTTTATCCAAAGGGGTGTCACCAGGATGAGCCTTAAAAGTTCCAACTCCCATACCAAAAACATTACCTTGTCCAGTAGGTAAAGCATTAGAATGTTCCATAGAAGGCAACTCAACGTCAACCCTACCAGCATCCACAACATTTTCCACATGAGGAGGAGAAAAAGGTTTATGATTCAGAAGAGTCACAAAAACATGACCATTCTATATAAGGATGTCCTACATCTCACACCAAGAGAGGGATTCAAGATTCACACCTCCCTGGGTCAAGATCTTATGTTCAGTTGGTTGATCCCTAATGGGTTTCTGAAGAAAAATGTTCTTGAGGTTTGAAAATAAAGGAGAATCCATAACAAGAGATGCTCTCCCAAAATCATTGGAATCCTTAACAATGTCCTAACGCCAGATACCATTAATAGATTTAATGCTACAAATCTTGGGAAAATTATCATTTGGATTAACCAAAACACAAATTTTAACAAGAAAATTATCATCCTCGTAGACCGAATCAGAAAGGAGAAAAGTGCCAAAATAATCCCCCACCAATTTTAAAACATCACATTCCACAAACTCAAAAGGCAGATTGGGCAATTTAAACCACATTGGGATAATTTTAGGGTTATCCAAAGAGGGAACAAATAAGGGTTTCCATATTTCAACAAAAATCAAGTTCTTCCTGAACCAGAAAAAATAATTCTCTAAAGCCCTAGCTCTCGCATCCACATAATCAAATACAATAATGAAAGAGCTAGTAGAAATCACTTGAAAGTAAATAATCCCAAGCCATTTATTATGAAATTTATGATCTGGTTTCAAAAGATTAATAGTATCACCCCATACTTGTATAATAATTACAATTGATTGCAAATCACAATCTTTCTTAGCCAAAGGGTTCTCAACTATGTCAATTAGCAGGACCGGAAACCATACCTTTTTCCCTCCAGTACTAGGTTTTAAAGGCTTGTCATTCGTTAAAGGCTGAAGATCCTACTTTGAATGAAGAGAGCCCGAAATTGGTTTTCCCACATGCGAAGAAACCCTAGCACCTGAATCCACACCTACACATGATGTATTAGCAATAGCAGACACAATCAACTTCCTAGGGTTAGAGTTTTGCACCACATCCTTCCAAGACCTATCTATATTATTGCCAATCCTCCCATCCCCTAGCTCCCATGTATTCAACATAATGCGACGACTACCATTGTTATTAGCGGACCTATATACCGCATATTCCTCTTCTGGTCACGAAAAAATCCCTGAAAGTACTTCGAAACCAGCCTCAATCTATGTTGCAGATGATACGGTCAAAGATTATATTATTCTGAAACTGCCATATCCACCCACTGCCCATGATGAAAAACCCACTGTGGATTATGATCAACCTTCAACCCAAAAGGATCTATAGGTGGAGGTAGATCTGCAAAAACCACATCCCCCCAATGCTCAAATTGCTTACCTTCGGACATGCCAAAAAAATGCAGACCCTAAATCCCTTTTTCAATATCTCATTTAATTATAATTACTCATTTAATATCC
>NW_026729688.1:0-45590 GCF_030272615.1 Cryptomeria japonica | reverse complement strand
GGCTGTTAAGCCTGCCTCATTGAACGCCCCCTTCTTTATGCCCCGTATGTTCAGCAGCGAAATCACCATCTACAATATTCACATTCAAATTTAGGAGTAAAAGAAACATTAATAATTCAGTCCCTCCCTTGAAGAGACAAATTGTTACACAGCAAATAAATCTTTCTATTGATTCAATCGAACACAAGAAACTTAATTGATATAGATCAGAGATAAAAGAATTCATTACAAATTAACTTTTATATATACATTTTAGATATCATAGACTCCTTCATGTGAATAACAAACACATACAATAACAATGCAAATCCTATATTTAGAAATCCCATTTGTGTCATATGCAAAAAGTGCAGAAAATTATAGTTAAATCTCATGTAATATGGAGCAATTACGATTGCTACATCCCTAAATTAAACAAGGATATGTAAAATATATTTTATTTGAAATAGTTTCTTGTTTTCATTTGTAGGCATTAACTTTTCTGCCATCACATCAACCATGACGTCATTCATATTTGGCCTTTCTAATAGCAAATTCTCCCACTCTCATCCCGAAATGACAGCTTGCGGTCCACCATCATTCCAAGTACGAGGCATGCACTGTCCATTGGATAGAGCTCAAGTTTTTAGCCTTGAGATTTGGCATGATGTTATACAGATATCCCTTCCCACCTTTGCAGCCGAATTCATTGCAAGGCATTTCTCATTAATGCATGTTGAAGACAACGCTCTTTATCTTTTATTCGGCTTCCTTTGCAAGACTATCAACGGATTCTCTCTGTAACCGCCCACACAGAAGCTCAAGTTACTACAAGTTTCTAAGCGATGTCTGGTGAAGAGTTGTTTGAATTTATAATGAGTGTCTACCCGAGACCAATCTCTTGTTTTGGAGCAGACACTCCCATCTCTCTCTCGGCATCTACCCGTCAAGTCTCTTTGAGAAAAATCACAGACCTAAGATTGAAGAGGCTCCTATTTCTTGAGTCAACGGTCATCCTAGCCATTAAGCTCATTCTTGGCAGTGGGCATATTAGCAGTGAAGAATACCTCCGAGACAACACGAGCATCTCGTATCAGTTTGTCGCCTCCCTGATGGACCTAAAGCTTGATAAACAAGAAGTCTGGACCCTCACCAAAAGACTCTTCCTAGGTGACATCTTGCTCGAATTGCAAGAAGTCCGTCAAGCGAGAGAATCCTCTTCAATGCTCCAAGAGAACTGATCAAATTCTACCCATTTATGCTCGACCTGACGGGAAAGGACTTACAAAAGCTCAAAATTTTTGTAGGCATGGCCCTCAGATTTCTGAAATGGAGGTTTCTTGGGGACAATCCGGAGGACACGGTCAAGGATGAAGAATTCCTAGACTTTGCTAGACTCAATGGTGTCCTGCCTCCCAAAACAAAAGTAGAGGGTCCCCAAGTGGAGCAGAGTAGGCGAGGTGGTGGCCGAGGTTTCGGTCGTGCTTCTGGTTGAGGAAGGGGTCGTCCTCCACGCAGGGGTCTTGGAAGAGGTCGTGCCCCAATGCCTTCGCCCATGCCTGGAGGTGAGAATTAATGAGATAGGTTTCCAGTTGGTCTTTTCCTTTTTGAGGCCGTTACAGAGCCCATAGTTGACTCCTTTTTTTAGAGCTTTGGAGTTGGTTTTCTTTTTCTGTACATACTCATGGAGATAGTTTCATTTTCACAGTTTTTAGGCCCACTAAGCTATTTTGGAAACCTAGGGTTTCATGCTGTAAATTTTAAATAGTTTCTTGTTGATTTAATTTGTTTAAGTGTTATCTGAAATCTATTATAGATTTCACTCAAAAAGCTGGTGTAATTTCAGATAAAAATATGTTTCATTGACAAAGTATTTTTTTTTAAGTTTGTATCATAAATTGGACTGAATTTGAAAGATTAAACACAATCTAAAAATTGATAAAGAAACGTTGCAGATTTTCTATAGAACGTGTAGTTAAACGAATCGGACGAAGGTTTTAGAAAAATAAGATCTTTGACACTGACAATAAATGCTTGGAATAAAAAGAAACTTACATTGAAGTTTTTGTTCCTTGCTGCAATCTGAAGAGGTGTGTCTCCCCATTCCAAGGGCTTTATTTTTTAAGTTTTTTCAGCTCCATGAGGCTTCTTAAGTCCCTGATTCACCAAGTTAAATAAATCTACCTTTTTTGTTTCTTTCCAGTATCCATTCAAGTAATCAACAATTCGCATTTGGCTAACTTGGGCAGCTAAGTGTAGCACGTTCATTCCACAACTATTTGGTATTTCAACAGCGTCTGGTCTGATCTCTATCAACTCTTTTACTGCTTCCCGATGCCCCAATTTCGCTCCCATACAGATGGGAGTTTCTCCGTCCTCATTAGTACAAACACAATGTTTCTTCCATATTCCACAAAGTTTCTCCCATACTTTCTCCTCTGTTAGCTGCCGTATTATATGCACATAGTTTATACGAACAGCAATATCCAGGGGCGCATTGCCATGCTGGTCCTTTACATTGAGTAGCTCTTCTGGATGTGGTGAATCTAATATACGCTTCACCTCATCTGTAAGATAGACATCCCAAATTATTGTCAAGTGGCATTCACTATAAATTAAATACTGTTAGAACAACGAAACTAATCTTAGATTAAATACGATAGTCATAAATAAATACCAAGGACAAACAATCTGTAATGGGTGAAAACTACAATCATCCTCGCTCCAAAGAAGGCATGCTATCTACTAAGGAGACTAGTCTCATGGTAGCACTCTAACATAAGTAAATACACATATAGTAATAGATATTATTAGAAATTAATAAGCGGGGAAAAACAGAATGACCTAAATCTCCTTCATTTATTGCAACAATTAAAGGCATTTCAGCATCATTCACAAATCCATCGATCTGTTCACCCTTAGCTTCCATGGCTTATCCAACTTGAATATTATCTATCTACGTTGCCTATAAGTACCTCAGTTGATGATCTTCCTTCCCTCTTCCCCTAAACAACGGAGAACCTTCGCTCCTAAACGACATATTTTAAAGAACTAATTAATTCGAGAGCTATGTAATTATTCAAAGCTTTATATTCCCATTGCGTTGGAGTATTTGTCCTTTTATGTGGCATGTAAAATTTTATTTAAACCTCCACAACAAAGTAAGATCTAGCTAGAAAGAAAGAAGTAAACTTGCAGAATGAGAGAAAATTTGAGAGAAGAATGAGAATAAAACTATTTCATTGACTGATTGATTATTTACAAATGAATGAATTACAAAATATATAAAGCTTTCGTCAAAGCAAAAAATGAAGGAAAAACAGAAATAAAACTAAAAAAACATAGATGTTCTCTACTTAGCTTAACAACTAAGCATAAAATAGTTTTATCCAACTCATGGGATTAAAACAAAAATCCATGATTATAATCCCATAAAACATGAAGGAAAAACGATTTGCGTGCACTGACACCCCCCCTTAAGTCTAACTAAGGAGACAAAAGCCTAAGGAAAGGAAAGAGGAAAGAGAGAAAACCTAGTGGGAATAAAACCCTCCTTAAAAATTTACATTGATTCTGCATGGCAACTTTTATGCTGCAATGTCCTTCACCCCAAGAAGTTTTCGCAGAAAGTGAAAATGAAAAGATAGGGCTCATATATGCCTCCACAAAGAAGAGAAAGAATGTTAATACAAAATGTAGCATGGTGAATGTTGTAGTAGGTTCCTCTACAACAAATGATACCTCTTCCTTTTGAAAGATAGAAACCTCGAGCTATCAAACTACTGAAATCCCACTCAAGTGAAAAGTATGAAGGAATAAAAATGAATGGTTCTCAAAAATACTCATATTTCTCCAATCTGATGTTGCACTGCGACTTTGCCATATAAGACTCAAGAACAATGACCATTGAAGAGTGAGATTTGTTTGGATGTGAATCAAGATGTGGCAAGATAGTAGAATGGAGTGGCAGAGAGAGAACAAGAGAATCCAAACCAAAAGAATATGCATCTAGATGGGAGCTGACATCAGAGAGATGACACGTGTCCTCAATGTTGTCATCGTGATAAAGGAGGAGATTCAACAAATAAATTATAAATGTCTGATAGGATGATATCTCTCTCATCGAGAAGACAAGAATGAACTTGTTGAAGAGAATCTGAGGTAGCATATGGAGAAGCCAAAATCTCTATCAAACTGGTAGGTGGAGGTGACTGAATAATTGCGGTACTAGAGGTTTACAAAAAGGAGAAGCAAGAGGAGATGTCTTTGTGTAATTAAGACAATCAAAACTCTTCCAATAAGAAATTTCCTCTTAAGTGTCATCATCATACATAGGATCATCATCATTATCAAGGGAGTGAAGCATATCTATAGTTAGATCATCTGGGAATGGAGGTTCAATGGAATCTTCATACATTTCCCATAAAGTATCCCAAAGAATGCAAGGGAACTCAATATGTCATAGAGTCCATGATGTGTGTTCCCCAACACTTAAACCAATTAATCCTGAAAAATGATCATTTCTACTTTCTCATGCAGATTTTTGCAAACAAGTACTTGGTTCAGGAATAATCCCATACAAATGTGGCAATAGATGAATCCATCTACAGTGATTTAGGATTCCATCATGTCAGGACTCGTAATTTCCTTCTCCCAAAGTGATGACAGATGGATGATATTTTATTCTCATTTTAGACTTAGATTACCCCCTTTTGGAACTTTATTTCAGTTCATGAATATATAAATTAAAATTACAGACAACCCCCAAGACAATAAAAAAATTATTGCAAAAGATTGTTAATGATTCTTCTTTCCAGCATCTATGCACTCTAATACCATGTAAAATTTTATCTAAATCTGTATAGCGCAATAAGATTTAGCTAGAAAGAAAGAAGCAAACTTGTAGAATAGAGAGAAAATTTGAGAGAAGAATGAGAATACAACTATTTCATTGATTGATTGATTACTTATAAATGAATTAATTACAAAATATATAGAGCCTTCATCAAAGCAAAAAATGAAGGAAAACCGGGAATAAAACTAAAAAATAGAGATATTCTTTAGTTAGCTTAACAACCAAGCAAAAAATAGTTTTATCCAAGTCATTGGATTAAAACAAAAATCCACAATTATAATCCCATAAAACATGGAGGAAAATTTGATTTACATGTGCTAACATGGTAGACTAAACAACTGTGTGAATATAGTTTTTTCGATGCAAATTAGATAGCCATCTTTTGCATGTTACAAGATTTAAATGTTAAACAATTGCGTCCATAAACCCAAAAATCGATGGGGTCACATGGTGAGGATCCTTCACACTAGTTACCTAGCATTATTTATTATTACAATCAAAAGGTTAAATATGGATATTTGCTTTGTTGAAAAGTCATAACTATTTATGATAATAATAAAAAAAATTTCAATCTTACAAAATTCAGTACTAACTATTGATGTGAAAATGCCTCGTGCATGGAGACAAAAAGATGCCTTTCCCATGCAAAAGTCAGCGTTATTTATTATAATAATAAAAACAACACAAAACCCTAGTCACATAGTTTTGTTGTTCGTTCTGTATTTTATTTTTAATGACAAGCAATTTGAAGGTAAGATTTGTTTAATTTTTTCACATATTTTTATAAAAATGGATGGAAAGAGATACATTCATAAATTATTTAGAATATAAAAACATAAACAAAGTCATCACATGAGGAGAGTAGTAATAGAGGTGAGCAAGAAGATCATGGCCATCTACTTTGCTCCATACATCAGTAGGGTGTGGAGTGTCCATAAAGATGGTTTCATCTGTCATTATCTTTATTTGTATCTTTTCATTTATGAATAGTGAGAAGGGAAAATTGCAATAGCCAACCAAGGGAGCTTCTTGTCAAATAAATCTCACCATAATTAGCATGAGTAGATCACCTAGAATCGGAGAGGAAAAGCACCAAAGAGGAGACTACAAACAACCTTGCTAAGCAAAATCCTTCACATAGCAATGGGAGAAGCCTAGGAGGAAGCCTCCAACTATCTCAAGTAAAGAGAGCATGTCTACAAACATTCCCATGAGAAGGTAGAAAGCCCTTTTAGGAAGAGGAAGACAAAGGAATATTGGCAACTATAGAAGGGGCATCTCTCTCGAGGTTAAGGAGAACTTGTAAATGGGCCACCTCAAGTGCAACTTTGTTAGCTTGCCACTGAATCTACATTAAAATATTTCTAACAAATCAATGCTTTAGTATAAAGAAATGCATGATGATCAATAGAATAGTTGGCCAAAATAGTTGAATTTACTATTGAACACACAATAGGACTGAGAGTGGGCGTGAATTAGTCTGGATCTCTAACTCAACTTTATTGTTGATTTGTTAAACTTCAAACCACTACTAACATATTACTGTGATGAAATCATGAAATAACAAAATACAATCAACTCATGAACACTAGATTTATGTGGAAAATCCAAGAAGGGAAAAAACATAAAAACAATCACACTCACAATATATAGATATAAATTATTACAATAATTAGGCCACGATCTAGAGAGCTCATTTCTTCAGACATGCTAACTAAAAAGGCACACAACATTATGGAAAGATACAAAGGACTTGCACAGCCAAAACTCATTGCTTCAAGGCAAGATACACGTAGCTACCAAGAGAGACACATTGTCTTTCGAAAGGAATAGCAGAACTGAAAAAGAATAGGATCTCCTAATCATGATATTGACCTTGAATCTATGTGTCAAGGGTCCAATATCATTGCAAATACATCTAATCTCAAACACTATTATCAAACAGTATCAAGGCTCTTCTCAACTAATTGTCACATGCCTTTTCAATCAAATCTATTTGCATATCATTCACATCCACATCACATTATTTCACACGCATCCTATACATCTATACTACACAAGACATACACATTTACTCATTGTTATTTTAGTGTCATAAAATTGTGACCCTAGCAATTTTCGAGTGCATTAGGGTCCTCACGTACGTGAGTTCGAATCCTCTAGCCTGATAAGAGACCAGACATTGCTCAACTTGCAAAAATAGCTACTTCCTTGGCCTCTGCAACACCCCGACCGCATTCTTCCCTGAAAAAAGGGATAGGATAGGGGCATGGTACCACTATCCCCCCTTGGACAGGGGCGTGGCACCCTTGTCCTCCTAGGATAGGGGCATGGCGCCCCTATCCCTACCCTATTTTAGGGTAGGACCCTTCCTAGAGCATGCATTGTGAGTTGTGCCTCGGGTGGGAAACTCCCTTGATGTCGGCCCGTGAAGAAATTCAAATCCACCAACATGTATTTAAGGGGGTATTCATCCTCTCATTTGCATAAGTTGGATAAGTTGAAATTGGATAAGATTGGAGTGTGCACAAGTGATCAAGCGTTCAAGAGCATTCAAGCATTCTTTTCCAGCATTGAACATTCTCAAGTCTCCATTCAAGGCTAGGTGTTGCATTCAAGTCAAGGATTCAACCATTGAAGATGACATTGATTTAAACATACAATTCCATAAAAAAATTTCTATCAACATTGCTACTACAACCTCCCTTGAGGTGATTTACAATTTAATCTTTCATTTACATCTACTTGCAAGTACTTTTTTTGATTACTTGGTTAATTCTGAAAATGGGGTTTGACCTAAAGGTAAACCCCCAATCCCAACACATTTTCCTCTCTTTTCTATGTGTAGGTTGTAGGTGTGAAGTTGTACTTTTGGATTCAAGCTTCATTTGTAGAGGTAGAAAAATCCTTTTCATTTTGCAGATTTTTTGGAGGACCGTATACATTCCCACCATGGTTTGGGCAACTTTTCCTCAAATTCATAGGGCGACTTCGTCTCAACATTTTACTACTAGATCCAAGTGCATAGCTTCATCCCAAATTCCGATCTCAATTTATAATCAGTTCTTTGTCACTTTTGTAGTACATAATTCAATCAAATTCCTTTCCATTTCAAACAAGGAAGAGGGAATCGACTTATCATTCTGATTTCATTCACAATTCAATCTACCATCTTCGTGTGGAGAGATTGAATCTAGTGAATTATCCTCTCCCTTTCCTAATGTAACGGTGAAAAGTTCTTGAATGGTAATCAATAGCGAAACTCTTATCTCTCTTTGAGGGAGAGGGTAGTTTTCCTTCTTGGTTTATCATTCACCATTTTCCCACCATTACATTTTGGTAAATCTGACGTCTTGCATTCTTTCCTTTGAACAACATTGCATATTTTTCATTTACAAGTCTCAACTTTCTACAAATTTAGTGGTTAATTCATTTAAAGGCCTAGTTTTTAAACTAACATTGAACTTGTGATTTGTAAAAATTGCTTGTGGTTATCTTAGATTTGAAAATTGTTTTTATTGTCAAATTCAATTTCCTCATTGTCTTGTTCAATTTGCAATTAAATTTTACAAAATTGAGAGGTTACTTGTTAAAACCCTAATTTTCAAAAATCATATTGAACTTTTGCAAAAAATTAGATTTCCATTTAATTTTCAGATTTTTTATTCTTCTCAGATTTGTCTTCAATCCTACAATTCAAATTTTCAATTTCCCCCTTTTTCCCAAAATTCAAATTTTAAAATTAAATGGTTAGGTCATAAAACCCTAATTTAAAAATTACTTAGATTTTGTGTGAATTTCAAATCAATTTCAGTGACATTAAGATTTATAAATATTTTCCAAGGTGTCCCTATCCATTAGGTTTGACCTTTTTCAAAATTGTAATTCAATTCATCTTTTTCTTCAAAACCTTAATAGAGTCCTATTTTCACATTTGTGCCTTCATTTCACCCATTTAGAAGTCATAAAATTCGCCAATTTTTTGGGGTTAGCTTTAAAATCATTGTAATATCCATCCCTAAAAATTTTGAAAAAAGTTGGTCGGACCATGTGCGTTCTCACCACAGTCCTCGGTTTTTTTCCCGAAATTTTGGGAGACTGTTATGACTGTATTTACTAGCTTAAATCTGAAGATTGTCTAATTTTATCGATTTTTGAACCCTTTAGAATTGAAAATACCTTCCAAATTCAACATTTCAACTTTCAAGAAATTTTTTAAAATTAAGAGGTTAATTATAGTCTACCCTTATTTTAAAAATTCGAATTTTAAAATTAAAAGGTATTCCCTTGGCCTTAATTTTAAAAATTCCAATTTCCTTTTATTTTTGTAAATTGTTTCATCCTCTTCCCCCAACAAAGTTCAAATTGTGTAATCATTATTTTCTTAAATTTTGCATTACTCAATTTTGTAAGCTTTGCTCCACAATTCAAAATTCAAAATTTCCCTCAAGTGCATGAGTTTTACCACTATTAGTCCTACCTATCCTATCCCCTTTAGACTAAGTATTAGAATTAAGAATTCCCAAGGTTTAATTACCGAGGAGATAGAGCCTAATTTGGGTGACTTCTTTAATGAGGATCATGCTAATTTTTCCCATCCTAATCATGTGCCTATTGATGAATCTCATGATGGAGAAGAAGCTTTAACTAGGGTTTCTTTAGATCAACTTTCTACATTAGATAATCATTTCGGTAGCTTTCATCAATGGATGTCCCAAGAATATCCTAATAGTGAAGCTCTTCCATTAATTGAAGGTCTTAAGTGCATGCTTCAAAGTGATAAGAATGGTATTGATATATTGTGTTGCATTGCACATATTGTTGATTCTAATGTCATGCCTATCAAGAGTTGTGCTGAAACCCTAAGTTATTCACATCCTTCAACACAAGTCAATTTCTCTATTCCTTTGACTAATTCTATGACTAGTATTCCTACTTCCACATCTAACATCATGACTACTTCAAATCAAAATGTCATTCCTACAACCATAGGTCATGGGGGAGATCCCTCTTCTTCATTTAATCCTCCATCTTTACCTATGTCTTCCATGAGTGTTCCTATTATTCCTCAACCAATCAGTGTGACATAAGGGGGCAATTCCTTCAACAACTTTATTCCTCCTTTAAGTGTCCCTTTTCCTACCCAATCATCACCTATGTTATGTCTAACATCAATTATTCCACCGAAATGACAATTAACAATCTTGATCAAACCGTGTCTTTCTTACAACAACAAATTGCTTCTATGAGTCGATACAAGTTTAGTGTGCCTACCTTTGATGTTGCGAGTCCACTTTCTCTTGATATTGTTAAAGCCGTGCCATGTGGAGATCCCTCAATTGAAACTCTATAATAGAAAAGGTGATCCTCTTATGCATGTCAAAAAGTTTCAAACCTTGTGCACTGATTTTGCTTATAATCAACGATTACTTGCAAAACTGTTTACAAGAACACTAAGAGAGAAGGCCTTACAATGGTATTTTTCCTTGTCTTCTTATTCTATCACTTCCTTTCAACAACTAGCAAATGCTTTCATCCAACAATTTCAAAACAACATTGGTCCTAAAATCACTTTGATTAATTTAATACATTGTAAACAAGGTGTTAAAGAAAAAGTGATTGATTTCATTGGTAGATATAAGCATTTGTGTGCTCAAATTTCTTTTCATGTACCTAATAATGATATTCAAAGAATTTTCATTTGTAATTTGCAAAAAGATATTAGGGAAAAGCTTCTTTTGTCTGCATTTACTTCCTTTCTGTAGTTGTGTGCAACACTTCACAATTATCAATTGGCTGTGAGTCAAATGGAGAAATCCACTCCTATAGCTCTGAGTGATAAGGGGGAGAGTGTTCAACAACCATTTGTGAAGTTCAAACCAGCAAAAAGTTTCATCAAGTTCAATGATCCAATCAACAACAACCATGTGAATTCTACAAGGGGTGTGTCTTCTATTTCTAAATTTTTCCAAAGAGAAAGACAGTTTACTCCTTTGAATGAATCCTTACATAGTATTATGTCTCAGTTGTTGCACAAAAATATTATCAAACTTCCTCCTATAAAAAAAATTGATCCTTCCAAACTTGCATCTCCTTATTTTGATAACAATTCCTTTTGCCAATTTCATCGTCAACCTGGTCATGATACTGAGAAATGTTTTGCATTGAAAAGTAAGGTTCAAGACTTGATTGATAATAATACAATATTTGTGGTACGTGTGAATGATAAAGGGAATAAATCAGTTGCTCCTCCTAATCAAAATCTTAAGATTTTAGCTGAGCCCTTGCCATCTCATACCTCTAACGTTATTGAGATTGTGCCTAATTGTCTAACTTCTGAAGAATTCACCTCTATGGCTCCAAAGTTGGTTAATATGGTAGAAACACAAGATACACATAAGGATCCTTGTATTACATTTGACCCTAGTGAGACCATTAGAGCACCTAATGGCCCTTTATACATAGTGGCAAAGGTTAATGATATCCCTTGTCATGGTGCCTCGATTGATCCCTCTTGCATGGTTAATGTCATAACTGAAGAGTATCTTTTCACTTTACGATTGCGTAAACCACTTTATGATGCTTCAAATGTAGTTGTGAAGTTATTTGATGGATTCTCTTGTACTACCATTGGTTCTATCACTCTTCTTGTTGAAGTTGATGCTAAATCCATGGATGTTGACTTTGTTATCATACCTTCTTTTGAGCAATTCCGTGTGAAATTGGGCTATCCTTGGCTGTCTTCAATGAAGTATATTGCTTTTCCAATGCACAAGTGTTGTAAATTTCCTCACAATGGAGAAATCATAACTGTGAACCATAACTTATTTCGTCCATCTGAAAGAAGCCCCGGTGTTCCTATTGATCTCTTTTGGCCTAAACAATTTCAATCTCTTCCATCAAGGAGCGATGCTCTTTTTTAATCTTATAAAAAATGGAAGAATGATATGATCTTGTCCTTAATTCAACCTAGATCGCCAACACTTGACATTCTTATTATTCTTCAAGATGAGGTTCTTCCCCTCTTGGATAGAACTAACCACCCTCCTAAGGAAGATTGTCCACCTACCCCTATGGATGTGACTTTACCTTCTCTTAAAGAGAACAACAATATTCCTCCTTAGGTTAGACCTATACCTCCTCCTCAGGATGGAATTGGTCTCCTTCCTATGCCTAATATTCCTCCTTTCTATGGCACAATTCCACCTCCTTCCTCTTATCGAGAAGAGGCCTTCTTATCCTATTGTTCAACCAAAAAGACCTCAACCTAAACCTTCCACTATCAAGGAGAGAAGCAATCCTACTTGTTCCAGTGTTCCTCCTTCTTCTCAGCATTCCACTAAGAATCGACAAAATCATTGTGCGAGAGAATGCTGACGAAGACGTCGTGTTCGAGCTCGTGAAGCTATCCCTCAAAATACTCAATCTCCTCAGACTCCGATAGTTGACATGATTCACTTTTCTCCTAAGAAAGATGTTCAACCTACATCTACAAATCATAAGTTGCATAAAACATGTGATCGTTTTACTCCTATTTGTGCTCTTGCTCCTCTTTCTTTAAACTTTGATGAAGAAACTGGTGAAAATGTTATTCGTAATGGAAATACAACTCCTAATGCTTCAGATAGTGAGTATGAGTATGTTGATGTGGACAAACATCTATCAAATGAGTTTTCACAAACTCTAATCCTAGCTCCTAGAATCGAACAAAGTGACTTACAACCTGAGCATAGTCCTTGTTTGAATCTTGTGATAGCTCCACCTGTTGTGATCAATGTCGCTCCTCTTGCATGTTGCTCTTCTTCCCAAAATAATGATCAACAAGAACAAGAGGTGGATGTCGTGATAGATTAGCAATACTAGCACTATAGATCTTCCTTCTCTCTCTCCTTTCTTTCTCTTTTGTGACCATTCTTCTGTGTGTATCCTTGTTCTTCTATTGTTCCCTTAATGTCTACTTGGGGACGATGCAAAGAATTGAGATCTCTTATTGGTCTCTTTCATGTTGACTCAAAAGACATCCTCTCTTCCCTTTCTTCTAAGGTAGTGTCTTGCTTTGGGGAATGAAGATTATTATAAGCATATACATACATGATATACATGAGTTATCATACAACATACTGACCCCAAGGAGAGTGACACTACCTCATGTTTTGTGTTCATTATCCTTGGATTTATTCCTCGATTGGGGGCTAAATCCTTGCGATAATGTGCCCCTTCCTTCTCTCTCTTGGGTGTATCCTACCTTAAAGCAATCACTCCTGATAAGGTGCGTGCGATCGCTTTAAGGTGGGGGCATACACTCCACTCATACTTTCCTTCTTGTGATACTTAGAGTTATTTAGTGAGCTTTGTTTTGCTTTGTAATCTTTTGTATCCTTGCTTTCATGACTCATAGTGAAGGGAACTTTGCTACTTGCATTCATCGTTCTCCCCTTCTTGATCCTCCCTTTTAATTTGTTAATTGAAGTCATAAGATCCTATGTCTATTGCAGTTTGGCGCATCTTGCCTCCTTGACATGATAAAAGTCTTTCAATCTTTCAACATTTCCTTGTACTTTACCGACAGTATTGGCATCTACCTATACTCTCGCTGAAGTGGGGGCTAAATGTAGTGTCATAAAATTGCGACTATAGCAATTTTTTACTGCATTAGGGTCCTCACACACGTAAGTTCAAATCCTCTAGCCTGATCAAAGACCGAAAATTGCTTAGCTTGTGGAAACAACTTCTTCCTTGGCCTCTACATCACCCTGACTCCATTCTACCGTGGACAATGCAGTAGAGCAAGGGCATGGCACCATTGTTCCCCCTTGGACAGGGGCGTGGTGCCACTATCCCCCCTTAGAAAAGGGCATGGTGCCCTTCTACTCCCAGGACAAGGGCATGGCACCCCTGTCCCTGCCCTATTTTGGGGCAGGAACCTTCCTAGGGCATGCATTGTGGGTTGTGCCTCGGGCAGGAAACTCCTCCGATGTCAGCCCATGACAAAATTCAAATCCACCAACATGTATTTAAGGGGGCATTCATTCTCTCATTTACATAAGTTGGATAATATTGGAGTGTGCACAAGCGATCAAGCATTCAAGAGCATTCAAGCATTCTTTTTGAGCATTAAGCACTCTCAAGTCTCCATTCAAGGCTAGGTGTTGCATTCAAGTCAAGGATTCAACGATTGAAGAGGAGATTGATTTCAACATGCAATTCCACACAAGCATTTCTATCAACATTGCTACTACAACCTCCCTTGAGGTGATTTACAATTCAGTCTTTCATTTACATCTACTTGCAAGTACTTTCTTTCATTACTTGGTTAATTCCAAAATTGGGGTTTGACCTAAAGGCAAACCCCCAATCCCAACCCATGTTCCTCTTATTTATGTGTGTAGGTTGCAGGTCCGCAGTTGTACCTTTGGATTCAGGCTTCATTTACAAAGGTGAGAAAACCCTTTTTGTTTTGTGGGATTTTTGGAGCACCGTGTACATTCCCGCCACACTCTAGGCAACTTTTCCTCAAATTTGCAGGGCGACTTTGTCTTGACATTTTACTGCCAGATTCAGGTGCACAACTTCATCCCATAATCCGATCTCAAGTTATAATCAGTTCTTTGTAACTTTTGCACTACATAATTCAATCAAATTCCTTTCCAATTCAAACAAGGAAGAGGGGATCAACTTATCATTCCCATTTCATTCAGAATTCAATCTACCATCTTTGTGTGGAGAGATTGAATCTAGTGAATTATCCTCTGCCCTTCCTAATGTAATGGTGAAAAGTGCTTGAATGGTAATTGATAGAGAAACTCTCATCTCTCTTTGAGGGAAAGGGTAGTTTTCCTTCTTGGTTTATCATTCACCATTTTCCCATCATTACAGTTATATACAAATATATTCATTAAAACTCTTAACTAGGTCGAGGCCCAAAATTGAGTATACAAAATTACATAAACTAGGCCATATGAACCAATAATATTGAATGCAGCCCACTTTAGGAGAAAGAGGGGACCCAAAAACAACATCACACATCCCTCTAAATTGATTTCAATGAGCTACATATCCTAACACATCTTCCAAAGTTGGTTCTAAATTAAACATGTAGATAAATAGTTAAACTCAACAACTAGTTGGCCAAAAAGCTTCTTCCAATGAAAATTACCTAATGCATATCTCCACACACCATGGTGAGACCCAAAAAAATATTCCAACTCAACCTCCAATGCATATCGAGACCAAAAAGGCATGATGCCAACAAGATAATCCATTCGGGCACACTGAGAACCAGCACAACTAACTATTCCAAGCACAAACCAACATAAATCACGTGCAGAAAAAAAACAACACAAAAGATTCAAATTAGAACACTGCACAAACCAAATAAGCATGTCCTCCAAACTGAAAGACTTGTATTCACATAACCAAAAGTTACCAAGTGAATTCTACACCAGTCTGACAGACACTTCTCACTGTCAAAGAATAGCAACAACTTATCTCATCATTTGAGCAACTAGAGGACCTGCAAACTTGATAGTACACCATTCAAAGAACATTAGTTCATTATATCCAATACTACACACCATACTCTTCCAATTCGGATCAAAATATTCTTCCACTGGGGCATTGAATACTCTTTCTTGCATATTGAAACTTCTACTACACTGATCTTCTAGAAACTCTTCATGTAAGAACAACATCTTTACCAGACAATGTGACATTTGAACAATCAATACTACTCAACATCCACTACAAATTTATATGAGTTACTGTAACAACAATGACAATACAACCTCAACTCAAACCCAATAGCAACACAAAGAAGCACATGTTGATATCATACATCTTTGATCATCCTCCACAACAAACTTCAATTGAGGCACTGATCAAATCAACAACAACACGTATTGACATCATACGTCTCTGATCATCTTCCACAACAAACTTTAAATGAGGCACCAATCAAACTCAACAACAACACCAATTTCTGACCCCTTACTCGATATTACAAAATATAGAAATCTTCATATTCTTACATGACAATATTTGAACAACTCACCTGTCATCAACTATAGTTTGTACAACACAAGGCTATATCCAGACCATATCACATTTGCACCAACAAGTTATACAAGACTATATCTGGACTAGGCCACGTCCGAACCAATAAGTTTGACATCAATGGCAACATAACTCATATTTCTAATATTTATTATTTTCCATATGCTTAATAGAATATTCACATTGAAAAAATGCCAAGTTTGGTTAAAGTTGTGATTGATGCAAAGACTATCCCCTAAAATAACCATGTCCCTAAAAAAGGTCCTTGCCTAGAGGACTTGGAAAACTCATGAATCTAGGTCCAAACAATCATGCACAATTTGAATGATGGATAAATATTGGTCATTAATCATGCATAGTTTTAATTCAATGGTGATGTGCCAATGAGATAGGTAAAACCTTAGTATAAGTATTAATTATTATATTAATCTTTGTTATCTATGTATTAATAAGAACTATCTTGTGGAGAGACACTTAAGCAGATACAAAAAGTATGAGCTTCAAAATATTAAATGTAGATTTTGTTTAGAGGGGCTCATGAGGAAATTTATAAATCATTAATTAATATGTACACATGTAGATGCCATTGCAATACATAATGAGTCCATTCAAGTGGAGTAAGGTTATTGGAGTTAATCAATGTGACTCAACAACGAAGCATAAGAAATGTAATTAGATATATGAGGGGTTGAGGCCCTTTGCACAAATGCATTCAATTTTCTCAAGCTAGTGATAATAGTTATAGAAATGAAGACATTATTGTATAATGCTATTTTAAAAAGCACTTAAGACCATATTCAACTTCCACCATTTGGTTGATACAAATCACATGATAACAAATGGTTAGAGCCAATGTAATGATTGAAAGGTAATAGCATGGTTAAGAACAACTTAGTGATTATTTATGTATATGTGTTGAGCGGAGTAAAATAAGCCAAAATAACCTAGTAAATGAAGAACCTAGTGTAAAAGCTATATGTTGTAAAGAAAGAGACACAAGCATAAAAGGTGATGAGTAGTATTAAATAATAAATAAATAAGTAAAAATAAATATATTCAAGAAGACAAGACACTCTTTTTAACAAAATATAAGGTTTTAGCATGGTTTATGTAGGGAAATTATCATTTCAATATATAACAAAAAAATAATGTTCGAAAAGAATTGTAGATTTATTTCAATTGTAGATAATAGAGAAAAATCATTTTTTTGACTTATTTGTTAAACTACCATAGACTCCACTCTCGTGAATAACTTGTCTTTTAGTTCACATAGATCCCATATAATAAAATGTTTCTAACATCAAAGTTGGTAGTGTGATGCATTATAGAAGTCAAACACTTTGTTAGATGTATGTTCAATTTTGAATGGTAAAAACATTAAATATAAGGTGTTAGATGAATTCCAATATAAATAATTATAATGTTCAAAATAAATTTTAACATAGAAACTAAATTTCATATAAATTCTATGGTGTATCAATAATGTAAATAGAATACTATAATATCCTTATTAGAAAACATGTGCACCATATGTTTAAGATAATGTCATCAAATATTAAGTGACATAATTATTAGAATGTCATACTATACTATTTTTAATGTGATCCTAACAATGAAAATAAAAGGCTCGATAAATTGCAATTCACAAAATTACAATTTTCAAAAGAAATATTAACATAACAAGTAAATATTATATAATGTTTTTGGTAAATAGAAAAGGTAAATAAAATACAATAGTATCCTTACTAGAAAATATATGCATCATATGCTGAAGATATTGTGATAAAATATTAAGGGTCATAATTATAACTTTGAAACAATACAAAGTAGGTTAAAAATAAACATCTTGGGAAATACTTTCATATGGAGGTTGCAGTGATGTTCTAAACTTACATTGGTGTGGATGCTAAATTATGCATGCCATTGATAATTTTTTTGTCATATGCTTATATTATGGAGAAATTCATAAGAAAATGATGTGAATTTTTTGCAATGTTCTTATTATTACACTTAGTTCAATATGAAATTTCCATTTCCATTTCTCTACAAGTCCATCAATTTTTTATTTTCTTGGACTACAAATTTCATCAATGTTTGCATCTCACAACACAAACAACCTTGCAGTTCAACTCAAAATAGACATAGGCTTCTACCTATTCCTCTTGCATAATTGAACGAGCAACACAATCACATTTAGACTATGCTTAGACCTCCCCAAGACATAATGTCAATCTCAAGCAATTTTGAGTTAGATTAGGCCTCCTCAAGGCATATTCCCACTCTCAAGCACCTTTAGGTTAGATTTTACACCTCCCCAAGGAATATTCTCACTTTAAACACCTTTAGGCATGAATCAAGACACACAATGACATGTACATGAACATTATAAGGTATCATTGCACACTTAAAAAAGGAGCACAAAAAAATTGCTTACATATGTGATAAATAACAACAGTGAATGATGATCATTATTTAAATGTGAAAAAAATGATATGAAAAGTAATATACAGATGCTAAGGATCTCATAAGATTCTATACACAAAATTACAAAATTACAAGTATAACTTATTATATAGCCCTTTCATTTCAGAAAGGATTCCTATATCTATAACATAATTATAAAAATGATCTGAAAATAACATTCAGAAACTTATAATGAACAACGGTTAGACAACTTCTAGAAAGGGTTTCCATGGCTTCTTACTTGCCAAATAGAATTTCCTACCACACATTAAATTACCTGCTATATATATTTATATATATAGAATTGAAATTATATGAATGCATTCAAGTTGCCTCATTGAAACCACGTATCGAGAATCATCGACTGACAGAGACTTTTTTTTTTTTGAAATGTTGACAACATAATACTATCATAAATTAGACTAAACCAAATGCAAAATTTATAGTTATGCTTGACAGAAATACTCTTTTCCTGAATTCCATACATGATAATCCTATCGTCCCTGATTTTAGGGTTTGTATTCTTACTGAAATTCCCAAGCTGAAAACTATTTGCATGTTAAAACCACAAATAATACTTAAAACACTAAAAGACTAGAGATAAACATCCAAAAGCAGTTGAAATATATTTAGTGGCCAAATATCATGTTCCATATGATATGTTGAGATAATAAAAATACTAAACAAATTTTAGTAGAGAGGGACAGAGTAAATAAGCTTCAGTTCATAAGAGCTTGTGCGCTACAACAAAGAGAAAGGGATATTATATCCAAAGTACCTATATAATCTTCCGTATACTTTATTGAAAAGGCTTTTTAAGAAAACCCTCTGAAAGCCTTACTTTCTTGCCTGCTTAAACCCTTCGACAAGCATCTCCTTCACATATGACTTCTGCCGCCTTTTTCTCATTTTCATCAGAGTGCTTATCCTTCAAAGCACAATCTGGATGAAGGTCAAAATCACAATTTTGGCAGTAGAAAGACCAAGTATACCCAGCATCCCGACACCCATTACACATGTATGGCTTCCTCCGAGTCAATTGCAGAGAATGTTCGTGCAGCTCATGCTTTGTTTCTTTTGGATATTTCTTTGCTGCTGCTTCTATATCTTTCTGCAGCTCTGCAACGCAAGCATCAGTAAAGGGATAAGCCTTGGCCCCATGGACAGAAACAATCGTTCTGCCATCTTTTGTCACAGTTTCTCCATCAGGGCCAACTATGATAAAAGATGGAATTCCTCTGATTTGAAAGTACTGGCTTAGATCTTTCTTGACTTTGTCTCCAAATGGAAGAGCTAACCATGGCATGCTTGCATAGTATTCTTCAAAACCTTGTTGGTTTCTGTCACTAGAGAGGAAAACAATCTCAAAGGATTCCCCATTTTGCTTGAGCTCATTGTATACTTGTATAAGCTTTGGAGTGAATTCTCGGCATGGTGGGCACCAATGAGCAGAAAAATATAAACCAACCGTCTTGCCTGTGAGCTCAGATACTGGAACCTGCAGCAGAATCAAGTCAAGAATGATCATCTCATTTATGGCTCTACTAACACAAATATCAGTGGCTTGGACCCATTACAATGCAAGGGGTTCGTTAAAAGCTATATCTCTAGATAGGCATCGAAACTTATTGCAGCATTAATGATTATGGAGGAGAAGCTACTTTATCAGTGAGATATACATTCTAACTAGATGATGGGGGCTACTTATAACAAATAAATTTATTAGATATCAATGTAGGAATGAAGAAAGCAATGCCGTCTCAAAAGTTTACAATTTATCATTGTTTTGAACACTTTTGATTACCTTTGTTCATACCTTTTCTTTTTAAACATTTCCCACATAATGATCAAAATAATTGCAATACTAGAAACCTTTCCTTTCCTCTACTTATCATTATGAAACCTTTCCTTTCCTCTACTTATCATTATCCATAACAAGAGGTCTTTCGTAGTTATGTCAACAAAGAAGGTGAAGTCTTACAGGAGAATTATACTTTTCATATAATGATGGGATTCTTCAAAATTGTCATCTCCACTCAACTTTATAGAGATAACACTCAATATACAATTTACCATTTGCAATGATCTTTTCAATCAAAATATTAATAGATTTAGCAATAATTTTGAAATCAATGCTTCAAATTTTTAGATTTATCAACTATCTATAAGATTAATGCTACAACATTTTAGATTTAACAATGATCTTTCTAATCAATAGTAATATTTTTAAAGATTTATCAACAATCCCTACTATCAATGCTACATCTCTTTCTAGATTAAGTAATGATCTACGTGTTCAATGTTATAACCTTTTAAATTTAGCAACAATCTCTTTGATCAATACTACCTATTTCACGTATATAAGTGCCACAACTACAAATTTCATTCTTCTACATGGATTGAGTTAAAATGGTGCTTATAGTGATCAAAATTTTGTAGATTAAATTACATTGTTTTTAGGATGATATCTACCCTTCCATTGCTTTGATGCTATAATGAAATTTCCTCGTGGAAAAAAGAAGAAAATGTGATTCTTTCTAGTAAGTTACGAATAATTCAAAGAGTTTATACTCTTTGTTTAATTATGGTGCCAATTATTTAAATGTCAGTGGGAGAAATTAAAATTATATTCTAACACCCCACTTAATTTCCATCACTGGCTACTTTAGCATCCCAAACATTGTCTTAGATGTTCAAATTTATCCCTTTCTAATGTTTTTGTCAATGGTTTTGCCTCGGTAATAATATATAACAAGGTAATGTCTTCTTTTGAGTCATAATAAATGATCACCAGACACCTTACAAAAAACTTTAAGTCTTTCTAATTGTTATTTCGTTTGACATGAGAATATTAATGTTCGTATAGTATTTTGAACATAATTATGACATTTTTTCCAGTTAAATTGATCAATTCATCCACAATTAATTTTCAAATAATATTTCAAAGTTTGTGTCTTCTACTCTCTATTCTAATATAATTTATCAAAATGATTCTTCAATCCACAAATAATACATAGATGAGGATCTCAGCATGTTTCCTTTTTATGTACTTTACCTATAACATTATGTATATTTTCTTTATTTCTAACATAGTCAAGGCCTTCATTATTTAGGTTTGCACTTGGTTCAATGGAATGTCTAATTCCTTACCCATACTTTCCCAAACCTTTTCCATCATAACCACATATTTTCATTATCTTAAAACCAACATTTTCTTTGAATCATCCATTCTTATTATCATCACAACTAGCAAATTTTGTAGATTCACAAAGATTCTAATTTGTAAATTAGTCTACTATTTTATCATCTAGACCAAGAACAATAAAGGTTGGAATGCTTTCAAAATTAAAGTATCGCAATAAATTCATCACTAATTATTCATTGTAAGGAGAATAAAATCATGGTATTCTTTCCAGTATACTTTGAAAGAATTATATACATATGATCTAAGAAATGTTTATTGTGAATCTAAAGGTTCTTGTATCAACTTTCATATCATGGCTCAATATTTTGTTCCTTTCCATATATTTTTCTTTTAACATTTGTTTCCTTTTCCAATTTCTTTGGTTTACATTCATTGTCTAAATAGAAGAAATTTTCCTTTGTCTATGTCAGTTGATTGATTAATAGTTTCTCAGATTGGTAGATTATTTATGGCTCATAAATATTCATTGGCCATTCTACTATAATTATACATGTCATTTGCATATAAATATATAATACGAAGTACTAACTTGATTGTGATTTATTTTTAGTTCTAGAAGGGTTTATCGTTTGTTTGTGTCATTGCTATTTAAATGCAATATAATGCCTCTAGCATACGAGATTCTATATTTTTTCATATTTATTGAAATTGTTTCTTTTTCGTTTTGAAGGAAGGAAACATTAAATTCCTGTTGGCAATTGACACTCATCGGATTCATTTTGTTGTCATTCATGGCAACAAGATCAGATGGAAGTCATATATCAGCATTAGGAGGCATTTACCGATAGACATCGACATTGGAGTATCCAGGGTTACACCGGCACCGACACCGGCATCAAGTACTTCAAGGAAGCTAACATCAAGGAAGATTTATTTAGAAAATCATTTTGTAATTATTATCAAGGTTGACATTGGATATCTTTTGTAATGTATTGTAAGCCGACATAAGGCATATTGTTTGTAATGGGTATATAGGTCAGTGGGTTAGGTCATTATGACAGATCATGATTTTATGTGAGGATAGAACTTGTGGATGTGGATTGTGAATGCGAAGATCATTTGTATGCGAACATTGTATCATGCAATGATCTATAAATATTTTGTAAGACATTCTTCGAGGGAAGGTGATACTGGTAGTAGTGTTCGGGGTTTATGAACCAGTATAGAGCAGAGCTAGAACCATAACTCTATTTGGAATAGCAGATGCATTTTGTGAGTTCATTTTCATTGTTTTAATTCAACAGAAGCTTATAGTCAATGAGACTCTTTAGTCATGAGTATTATGCTCTAGGCAATGTGCCTTCCTGCATGTGTAGACCCCCATTATATGTAATATCTTTTCATAGTGCTAGTGAACTGAAATTGTGGGTCACAAATCCCACTGTGGTTTTTCCTCTTTGAGGTTCTCCATGTATAAATTCTATCTATTATGGTGTTCATTCATGTGGATGGTTTATTTGCTTTAAGTTATATGTTTATTTGTTTAGTGGTTTATATGTGTATGGTATAAAAGGATAAAATCTTATCTTACCAGAAGAACACTAATTCACCCCCCCCCCTCTCAGTGTTCTTGGATCCCAATAATGGGTATCCGAGCCTAGAAGTTTAACAACTTGAGGAAGATCCTCAAACCAAAATCTTTGAACATGGCTATGGAGAAGCAACTTGCGATGGCTCTTGAGGATTATGATGCTAAAAGGATGAAAAACTTGAAATTGCAAGATGAATTGAATTTTGCTAATGAATTCATCCTTTTCCTGCAAGAAAGGTTATCATCAGCTCAAGCCAAGAGAAAGGAACTTTTGCAAAACCCGGATGATGAGGAGAAAAACGCACTTAAGGAACAATGTCAGAAACTAAGTCAAGCAAACATGCTCATGAAGAATGAAATGCAAGAGCTGACCATGAGGTTATCAAAAGATATTGACGATAGAAAGAAGAAGGAAGATAATCTTGTTATATCTCTAGAGAACAAATTTGATGAATGTGGTAGATTGACTCATGAGAATAATCTATTGAGAACTGATTTGGCACAGTCCTGGAACAATGAACAAGAGCTTGAAAGACAAATAACTACTCTGAGAGATGATTTGACTACTGCAAGTGAGTATAAAGAAAAATTCAGGATTAGTGCTGCACAGTTGGATGACTTATTGAAAAGACAAAGGGAGAATGATGATTTTAGAGGACTTGGATTTGTACAAGGTGAAAGCTCCGGTATTGCAAATAAAGATCAGACAACTGGTATGCAGAACTCATCAGACTAGAGGAAACCGGTAAGGCAATCTAATGCTTATAAATTCAATGGTAGATGCTTTGTTTGTAATAAATTTGGGCATATAGCTAAACAATGTAAAAATAGAGCAAATCAAAACTACAATTTTGTTCTCGGTCAATGCATAAATTGCAAGAAATATGGTCATAGATCAGAAGATTGCAGAATGAATATTAAATGTCATGCATGTGGAAAGTTTAGACATTTTGCTAATCATTGTAGGTCAAGGAATGACACTGGATATGTTAAAGAAATTCAAAAGATCAATGTTACATGTTATGCATGCAACAAAATAGGTCATATTGCTAAGTACTGCAGAAGAAAGACTCAACCAATTAGCAATGATAAAGATAATGACAAAGGAAAGAAGAAGGTAGATTAAATACAACAAGACCACACCAAGAGATGGGTTAGAAAAATTGAAGAACCAAGTGGAAATGCAACAACACCGGTAACTCCACCAATAGAACAGAGCATTCCTGCACTAGTAGGAAATTCCACCGGTAAATGAGGCATAGGCATTAGGGGTTGGAAAATTCATTGCAAATATTGCATATTCTCCTAGAGGAGATCGGAAGAGATTTGGAAAGTTGAGTTCATCATTGTTGAAGGTTCACCCGGCATAAGACTATGAAACTGACATCCGGTAGGGTAGAACGTGAAGCATTTATGACAAATAAAGACTAGGGTTTTATTCGCTGATAAAAAGGGAAAGTGGATTCATTTTCACTCACCTTGCATTCAAACATTCAGAGTGAGCTAAAGGTGAATTTCAGGTGAATTAAGAGCAAGCAAAGGCATTCTGAAAGGATTTTGAGCAGTTATCTGAGAAACACTCAATCTTCCACCGGCGTTCACTTTTAGGTATTCTTTGAAAGTGGCATCTGGATCTTCAACTCCTATTTTTATTGCAAATCCAACCATTGTCAAAGTTAAGGTAGGCTGAGGCCCATATTCAAGGAGGTTCCCCTGATTGCTAAGAAAGAAGACTCTACAGGAGCATTTTCTAGGGTTCTTGATGGGGTGATGCATGTTGAAGATGTGAGGGCATACATTCACTGCATCCTAGAGGATCTAGGCACAAAGGAAAGCAAAGGCATGTATCAATCCATGATACTAGGCAGCTCCGGAACAATCAAGCCGGAATACAAAGCAATTGAGGATTTAAGATTAATAGGTATTCTGTACATACCAGAATTCAAAGATGAGATCATCAGATACATTCTAAGCAGGGTTTACAATGAGTTCATCTGGCCAGATCAGCCTTACATGATCACCAAGGAGGCTATTTAAGCAGTCATCGGCTTACCCAAAGTCGGACAAGAACCTGACAAGAAAATTTCCAACACTGAGGTTGAGAAACTCACTGGTGTAACTCATGATAGCAAATCAATGAGGATCAACACAATCACCGACACTGACGTGAAATTTGCAAGCATGATAATAGGTTATAAGGTTACTCAATCTAGCCGATTGAATTCTATTGCTAGTTCTTGCATTCATGTTGCATATCAGATGCTGAGGAATGGTGCAAATTATGATTTATGTGAATGGTTGAGGAGTGAATTGATGTTGAACCTTGGAAATTTAGGTACAGAAATTTGATTGTTTGTTTAATATTATACTTCGTGAATGAGATCCCTGGTCTAGGGAAGAAGCATTGGGCTCATGAAATACCGGTAGGTATGCAGATCAAGGAAGCAATGACCGATCTTGGTACCGGTAGAGATGAGAAACTTTGGGGTTATTTCAAAACATTCCAAGAAAACATGAGGTAGAGGGAGAGGTTATCAAAGAACATTGTGGAGAAGTACTCCACTGATATCTATTTCATGGTGAAGACTGATGAAACCCTCATGGAAGCAGTTGAACCAAGGACCATATGGGTTACAGAACCTAGATATGAGGTGGATGATAACATTCTGGACCTCTATGCAAAAATTTTGCTAGATGCCCCATTAGATGACAAAACAAAGCATTTTGGCACAGCGGAAGAGAAGGCCTTTGAAGTCAAAAATGGCTTCAACAAGAAGAGAAGGGAGAAGAAAATAGACAAGATGTCTGCATATATACATTATGTAATTCATAAGATAGACACTCAACTGGGTTCTGGATCCAAACCGGCAGCAGAACCGGCAGTGGCTAGTATTGTAGAAGTAAAGAAGCCTGAAGCTTACATTTATACCATCACTTTTGATTCTGACCTTGAGGACAATGAACCTCTAGCCTTTAGAAGGGCACAAAGGAAGAAACTAGATCAGCCACTGGTAGAGTAGAAGAAGGTGGAGCCTAGTAGGAGACTTGTTAGAAAGGCAACTAAACCTACTACACCGCCACCTCTAGCAAGAAAGCCTATACAAAAGAGAAACCCAGTTACATCTACTCTGGCAGCCCCAAGAAAAAAGAAGAAGACTGATGATACTGAGTCCGATAAGACCAAAATGACCTATGCTGAATTAATTGATGAAATTACAAAGGATGAAATTTTGAAAAATATATCTATGTATTATGAGGATTTAGAAGAAAGTGAGCAGAATGAGATAGAAGAGGCAATTTTGTTGCATATAGATATCTATAAGAAATCCTTAGTAGAATTTTTGAAGGAAATACCTCTGTCATTGTATAATAAGCTAAATGCTAGAAGACTTGATGCAGTCAAGAGAGATAGGGAGATCAAAGAGGTAGAACTTTTGACTTTATGTGGTGCTATTAGTAATGATGAAATGAAGAGATGTATTGATGTTGCTAATAGGACACTTTTTTAGTAATAAACCCTGACAAATAAGCATAATGATGGGCAGAGTTAATGAGGTGATAAATGAGACTAGTGAGGGTTGGACAAAATTCTTCCAGAAGAATCCAGACTCTCTTACATATCATGAAGAGTTTGTTATGGCAACAACTTCCACCATTCTAGATAAATCAAAAGGGAAAGGTATTTTGGGAAGCTCAACTCCAATTTTGACTAAACCGGCAGTAACTATAGATATACAGACACAACCGGTAGTAAAGGAAAGTGTAGAGTCTATACCAGCACAAACTATTTTTGAGCAAGGCAATGTATAGGATACTGTGAATATTGTGGATACTACTCTACTGATAGTAATTGACACTGCACCAAGTGGTGAAGCCACCAGTGATAAAGAAGATAAGGTAAAGGGAATTGAGTCTACACTGACAGTTCATATTGATTCCTTGGCAAAGGTTTTGGCAATTGACACTTCTCAAGTTGAGAAGAAACCAGTCATTGAGATGAGTCCAATTGAGTTAATGATGATGGCTACTCAGAAAATATTAAAGGAGGGATCTATAGATAAGGGAATAATAGATCAATCAGTTACAATGTTGCATAAATTAATCCCTGATTGTTAGATTGAGAATGAAGCAAGCCCTTCTGGCAAGCTTAAAAAACTAACAGAGCACATATCTAGCAATTTTCATTCACTACAGGAGATATCAGACCGACAGGCATTAGAAAGAATTACTATGGCTAAGAAAGCCGCCTTTGACCAGATCATTGAAATAGAGAAAAAGAAAATTGAAGCTAAACTCATTCTTATTGAGAATTTCTTGAAACAATGTACAAATATATACAGGGTCTGTTGTAACATAGAAATTCTTACAGCAAATGTAGATAGCAAAATAAAGGAATTACATGATAAAGTAGCTAGCATTGCTAATTATTTTGATGGATTAACCTCACTGACAACATCTTTTGATGGACAAATTTTGTCCTTGGAGAACCAAATTTTTTCTTTTGAGAAGGAGAGAAATAAAATTATTCGGAGAGCAAGGAGTCTTAGAGGATTGGTGAGTCCCAGATTGGATTCACTGGGTGTACATAAAAGAGAGTGTATGGAGATGATTGCTAAACCCACACCGACAAAAGTCAAAGAGAAGGAAACACTGGCACACTTACTAAGTGGACTAGCATCCATATCTGAAACTTTCAAAACTGATTGGGATACATACCTACAGTTGCTGGATAAGGCTTACGCAGAAATTTTGAAGTTAGTCAAGCTCCGATAAAACAAACAGTATTTATTCATTCTTATGTTATGAATTCTTCCAATTCTTTCACTACTCTTTGGCATTGATGCCAAAGGGAGAGTGTATATATGTGAAAAATATCAGAAAAATATTAGACAGGAACATATGGGAAGGACATCAAAATATCAAAAGGAGTGTATTGCTCAAGAGGAGCATATTTCAGTTGAACCGACAGACAATCCATTTTTCAAATGAGTGCTGCCATCAATGCCAAAGGGGGAGATTGTTGGCAATTGACACTCATCGGATTCATTTTGTTGTCATTGATGTCAACAAGATAAGATGGAAGTCATATACCAGCATTAGGAGGCATTTACTGGCATACACTTGCATTGGAGTATCCAGGGTTACACCGGCACCGGCATCAAGTACTTCAAGGAAGCCAACATCAAGGAAGATTTTTTCAGAAAATTATTTTGTAATTATTATCAAGGCCGACATTGGATGTCTTTTGTAATGTATTGTAAGCTGACATAAGGCATATTGTTTGTAATGGGTATATAGGTCAGTGTGTTAGGTCATTATGACAGATCATGACTTTATGTGAGGATAGAAATTGTGGATGTGGATTGTGAATGCGAAGATCATGTGTATGTGAACATTGTATCATGCAATGATCTGTAAATGTTTTGTAAGACATTCTTGGAGGGAAGGTGATATCGGTAGTAGTGTTTAGGGTTTATGAACCAGTACAGAGAAGAGCTAGAACCGAAACTCTATTTGGCATAGCATATGAATATGAATTTTGTGAGTTCATTTTCATTGTTTTACTTCAGCAGAAGCTTGTAGTCAGTTAGACTCTTTAGTGATGAGCAGTATTCTCTAGGAAATGTGCCTTCCTGCATGTGTAGGCCCCCATTATATGTAATATAATTTCATATGGCCAGTGAACTGATATTGTGGGTCACAAATCCCACCATGGTTTTTTCTCTTTGAGGTTTTCCACGTATAAATTCTATGTGCTATGGTGTTCATTCATGTGGATGGTTTATTTGCTTCAAGTTATATGTTTAGTTGTTTACTGGTTTATATGTGTATGGTATAAAAGGATAAAATCTTATCTTACCAGCAGAACACTGATTCACCCCCCCTCTCAGTGTTCTTGGATCCGAACAATTCCTAGTAGTTTATACTCGAGTTTAAGGTTTGGCAGATCTAAATGATGGCTCCTCCAAACAAGCACCCATAAAATTTTGTTCTCAAGAATTTTCACAACGTATGAACTATGATTCTCCTTTGAATTCAGTTTTTATCATACCAAAGTTTGAGAATTATTATAAATAGCTTTAGAATGATTTGTTATTAAGTTGCATTTTTTGAATAATTATCCTTGAAAGAATTATAAGAATTGGGTTGACAAGAATTGGGTCGTTAATAGGATCTATCTTGATTCCATTCAAAATATCACAAAGGAGTTTTTTCTCTTTCATTTTTTTCAAGCTATACATCTATAGGCCATTCTTCAACATGTCCACTAGTTTGTCAATGTGTCCTTTCTCATTTTTTAAATTTTGACTTGATACTTTATGGTCTCTAATTAGAAGGTTTTTTGAACCTGTTGATCTTGATATAATTCCTAGGTTTCTCTTTATCATTCTATAATTTATTACCCATTATTGTTGGTTCTCTCGATAAAGTGATGTATGTTGGTAATGACAATTCTTCTTTGATCATCTTCAAAAGTGTGTATGTGTTGAAGGTAACTTCAATAATATAGATTTTTCAAACACTTATTTCAAGTGTCAATTATCTTACCGTAAAATTAGGGATTTTCCCATAATCTCTGCTCATAATAATCCTTTTTGTCAGCCTTCTAGGGATCCACCTAAAAATAATGAAGGGTGGACTATGATCAAAAGCCATAAAAATAACTAAAACACCTATAATGGAAGAGCTCAAGCTCTTGAATTGTAATCAAGTGCATATTCAAACCTTATGGATATAAGGGAAAGGGTGGATCCCTCTAATTGTGAGACATCCACCTGGCCTAAAGATTCTAGAATACCTTCATTGAAACCTATTTTATATTCTTTGCTAATACTATAGTCCATTCTCCTTCCTTCTTGTGGTAATAAATCAGTCTCACATTCCATCGAGGTGTCTATAAGAAGGAAAATTTATTATAGAGAAAATAAGGATGAAATTATTGATATTCCATTGCGTAGTTCTTCTCAACATAACTTTTTTGTAAAATTGCTATTCCACTCTCAATGAGTTAGATAGTGATGATATGACCTTTGCTTCTTATTAATGAAATTTATCTCCTTGAAAATTTAAAGTCTTAATGAAATCCAAAATAAGTATGTTGTGAGAGATTCTCATCATTTTTTTGTAGATTTGGATGTCTTTTCTTGCATGAAGTTGGGGTCACTATTTTTTAGCTTTATGTTGCTTATCATGCTATTTGGTGAACTATTTTTTTCTCATCTAGAAATCATGATCCAAATCATGGAGGGCTTGACAATTTTCTCTTCTAAGTCACAGACACATTTTGGTTGATCACATATGTGACCCACCAAGTGGATCATTTCGACCCTCTTCCATATTGAAAACCATTATTTTGGAGCTATTGATGCTTATGATTCTAATGATGTTTTCAAAAGACCTTCCTTGTGGTACTGAATCACCAATTAAATACCTTCTACTACTTATTTTTTTAGTGGAGACTTGAATATGATTGATATGCCATGTGATTAAGAGGGTACTCTTTCCATGCATTGGAAAGCTAGTAAAAGGGAACCTTAGTGTTTCATGCATGGTAAACAGGTCTTTTTTACCTCATATAGAAAGCTACTATACTCATTCACATTTGTTTATGAGTATAAATATTTGGGATAACTCTTAAAAAGTATACAAATAGTTTGATTGTTTATACTCTCCACACAGTCCTTTTTTTTTGTTGCTAATTTTGTCCTCTTTCTATGGAGCTTTTCCTGCTATTATTTTTTATCATTATTGCATCCAGTTTTTCATTAAGTGGAAAATTGCTCATTAGAAGACTAGCATGATTCACTTTTTTATTAAAACTATTTGTTAATTCATCAACCCATGTTATTCAAGAACCCAACATGTGAAAAAGGGAAAGAAAGAGAACAAGAACAAGAAATCATCACCCATTGACAAATAACTTGATCTCACCCCCACCCATGACCATAGAAAAATCATTCTTCCACCAAACATGAGGCAGGCCCAAAATAGAGCACCCAAGCAAGGCCAGCAAAGAACTAAGAAAAAACAAGACTAGAAATAAAAAAATAAAAAACCTCCACCATCTTAAGCATTGTAGCGTAGAAAATCATCAAATCTGCAACTCCAATGCACGAAAACCAACTCGCAAGGTGAGAAAGGAGACCCCCACCCACGAAAACCAACCAGGAACGAAAAAAAAAAGAGCAAAGGCATTCAACCGATAAACAAAGAGGGCACCCACAACACAAGAAGCAGAAGACACATAGCCAACACCATGATCTGTGCACTCAAAAAAAAAAAGAAAAAAATAGGAAGAAGAGAATGCCTAGCCCAATAGAAAGAAAAGCCAATGCCAGAAGATGCCTTCAATGAAGAAACCTCCAGAATGCCTAGTTCAATAGAAAGAAAAGCCAATACTAGAAGATACCTTCAATGAAGAAACCTCCAAAATGCATAGCCTAATGGAAAGAAAAGCCAATGCCAGAAGATACCTTCAACGAAGAAACCTCCAAAATGCCTAGCCTAATAGAAAGAAAAGCCAATACCAGAAGATACCTTCAACGAAGAAACCTCCAGGGCTAGAGAGGCCAAAAGCGTTAATGCTCCACCAAAAAGAGCCACCTCCAAAACACAACAAACAATAGAGAACAACCACCAGAGACCCCCACCACTAGCAATGAAGCACAACATAAAAAGGCGGCTCTCTAGCTCAATAGAGAATACCGCAAAACAGAAACTACAAATATCAGATAGTGCAAAGCATGACGACCATCCGTAAAGGAGACAATCTCATGCAAGGGAAAGAATATAACACCAACCGTTGGAATGCCCCCCAACAATCCAACCCCTTCACAATCCAAGAAAGCCCTAAGGGACCCAGATTCAACCTCCACAAGAAATGAATCTAATTGGGCGAAGGAATTGAAAATGGATCACTTTCCTCCCCCACCTCCTCCCCCACAATGCCTTCCCAACCTTACCTCCACTCTTCCCACTCCCACTCATTTTCCTTCATGCAGAGTTTAAGTATTGTTCTTAAGGTTATAGAGAATCAATATAGAAGGATCATTCCAAAATTCTTTATTCATAAACCTATAGATTATTATTTACAATATCTTTAAAATATCTTTAGTACTAAGATCTAGCATTAAAAAAAATTAGTGAAAAATAATTTGATTTATTCTATACAATTAAGATTTAGTCTTTGTTTATTATATATTTTTGTCATTATAGTCAATTGTCTTGAAAGATTTGAAGCGAACACCCTCCTAAGCCTTGCAAATCTTGAAGTGTAAAGGTCATTGTATCTACTCTTGTGAGTTGACACTAATCAAGAATACAAGATCCACATGATCACTAAACGTGACATGTTCCTCGAGGTTAATAGTTTAGTATCTCTCATTTAGAATCATAATGAACAACTTGGAGCATCCATAGGACTATTCATCTTACTCACTAGAGATCAACACAATCTCAAAGTCCTCACTACTACTGTTTAATTTATTATATAATTTTCTAAGCTTTAGAGTTGACCATCTACAAGGAGCCCACCAACAAGATGAGAAAGAAAATACAATCTTGTATATTGACTTCAATAGAAACATCTATTAACATGAAGATATAGCATGCCTATAATTAGAAAATAGATAAAAGGATCCTTAATATCATAATCATAATAAAAATTTATTCTAATGAAATAGAAATCCCAACTCTAATCATGATTAGATAAATCCCACTCACATTTCTTCCTCCACCGATAATGCCTACACTTTTTTCTTAGAAGAGATAAAAAGAAAATTCAAAACAATGGAATCCTAATGACCTCCTCCTTTAGCTTTAAATTCACAAATCCTTTCTTTACCAACTAGATGTGCCCTAGCACCATAATCTCCAATAATACTTACACAATCAATGTTAATAGTTGTTATTGCTAGCCCAAAAAGATAAGGAAAGAAATGCCTTTGACATCAAAGGTCTAACATAGCTTACCTTTGGCTTGTGCATCTAACAATGATAAGGCAAGCCATGGCATGGTCTTGTGATACTCTTCAAATAATTCCTCATTGCTTGTCTTCATTTTTAGACAGAAAAATGAATTCAAAGCCTTAATTATCCAGGAACTTTGTATACACTTCTAATAGAACAAAGGTCAATTTCCTATATATAGAAGATATGAGGATACAACCCACACTTCTTTAAAAACACATTTTCCTGATCCAGCATTAACAATTCAATCTAACGTCAATATTGCGTTGTACAATAACAAATTTAATCTAAAACAACATGATACACTAAACCCAATAATAAATGTTAATATCAAATTTAATCTAATACACAGTAGCAAATTCCATGAATGAAAATGCTTTTCTACACAGAATACCAAAGAAAATATCTAATCTATCAGAACAGAAAAGTGTCTACCACATAGCTCTTTGAATCTTAAGAGAAAATAGTTTTGGCATACCCAATAACAAATTTGATCTAAATACACATAATTTTGTCTATCCACATGCACACAGGAGATAGGTAACATATTCCAAATTCAAAAACAACGGAGAGAAAGATAAGTATAATGAAGCTTTGAATCAGAAGAACATGGTGAATTAGCAAATAAAAACACCCAAATGGTAAAAATCACACCTGGTCTCCATTGTTTCTGATCAAGAAATCTCTTTCGTCAGTGCACAGCAGAGAACTCAGGCTCTGTTGGGTTTCGGTGTTGGCCATTGTATACAATTTGAATGCTTCCTGCGTCTAAACAAAACAATTTCTTTGGCTTCAAAACTTATCAATATGTTATGAACAATCTTATCCTCCCTTCTATAATGCAGTAGCCTAAGAAATAGCATAGATAAAAAGAGTTTTTTAAATTTATTGAGGACAAAGTTCCCATCGCCTTCCTTGTTTTCTTTGCAATTTTGTTTGTCCTGGTTGGCTTTGTTCTCCACGGCATCTTGGAAATGTAATACTATTTAAATCTAAAATACCGCATTTCCCAATCCAAGAGGATAATAATTTACATGCATCAAATTTCTGAATGAATAATGAAGTACGTGTTGCAATTATATTTCCCCCGTGTCAAAGCCCATTGTCACTTTATTCAGTTTCTTCGCAGGTGCCCGCTGGAAAAACATTTCTCATGCTTCTCAAAGCGACAAATGGATGGTGATTATTACAAGGAATTTTTTAATTTAAAAAAAAAAATAGAATAAAAGAATTTTAAATTTAATGAAGTCAAAGATAGCTTATGGGACAGTTGGCACATCTGTTTTTCATGATGATCTATTAATATGCAGTTCGATGATAAAATTTTCTCTTTTTTAGTCTTTTTCTTTATAAAAAAATCTTGTAGAAAAACCTATGCTAACTATGCATATCTAACATGTTGACTCCTCTCTAGAAGATGAGACCTCCTCTCGAGATGATGTTCCTCTTACTGTAGTTGATGCTATTGTTGCCGTTCCTAAATATTCAACTTTTGTTGCTCTTGCTTTGCAGCTCCGTTCTTCTCCTACTGAATTTGTTCCTGATGTTGTTCCTCTGCAACAACTTCTTGTTGTTTTGCAATAACACTTTGTTGGCGCCTCTAATTGTGTTCTAGCGGGGTCCTCCCACTTGCCCTCTCTTGTGATGGTCTTAATGATAGTATTGCCTGGACCATGGTCTATCGCAGGTGGAAGAGGAAGTCTTCCCCCCTCCCCCAAACCCCTCCTCAAGGTTCGGGTGACTCTCCCCCTCCTTGAATGGGGTTATGTGTTGTTGTTGGTTTGACGAGTTTTTATTTTGGTCTGTCCAACTATATTTTTTCAGGGTTTGCGCCCTTGTTTTGTTTCTCTCTTACTACCTTCAAGTTGTTGTATTAAGGGTCAAAACCCTTGTTCTTGATGCTTTCTTAGTCAAAAACATGGATGTCATAGACACATTTCAATACAACATAAAAAGGATTTTTGATCTAACTGTCCTAGCTATGCAAAAGGTACATATATCTTCTCTTTCTATTTTTGTTCGGTCCATTCCCTTGCCCATTCCACATTGAAGATTATATGACTTAGTCCTCAATTAGGCTATGGAAATCTTCATTCTCTAAACGATATTTGCACCTATCTAGATCATTTGGTGATAGTCACACATAAGATTAAATTCATCACTTGAGATAATATTTCATTTTTTCCTAACATCTTTTTAGACATAGCCATCTAGAATTTATCCATAACAAAAGCCTTTATATGTTTTATATTATTCAAACGTGTATTTAAGTGATATTTCACTTGCTCATCCAATTATTATTTTTTTACATCCAAGACCTCTTTCTTTTGCTCAAAGCTTAATTAGTGACAATTGTAGGCCATCTTATTTTTTCAAATATCTTAGAAGATGAATCATATTCTATTTCCTTAATAGAAAGGCTATCTATTTCTTCTAGAAACAACTTATAAGGAACTAAAGAATTACCTTCACTGGAGTGACTTTTTTAGTGGCTAATATTCGTCAATTAGCCATTTTTGAAAATTTAGGAATCAAAATTTGGCTAATAATTTAAGTTTTAAGATGACCTAAATCGCCATAGTTTTACAAAAAAATATTTATTTTTAGCTAAATTGCAAGATAATTTATTTTATTAAATATTTGAACTCAAAGATTCGCCAGAGTATTTCAATACATGATTGGATCAAATTTGAAAAAAAAATAAAATTTATTGTAGAAATATAAATTATTTGTTAATAATATATCATCATTATTATTTAGTTTAGGGTTATATCAACAATCTTTATCTACCATCATTGATTTTAAATATAATCTAATGACCATCATTGTATTCCATGAGGCAAAATGTACCTACAAGTTATAATGCTCATGGGGATTGAAATTACTTTTCAATTGTTGGCCTCAATGGAAATCAATGGTTTAAAAGCAATTTTGGGCTTGATGAGTATTACAAATTATTGGTACATTTTATCTCACAAAATACAAAGAGGGTTATTGGATTATTTTAAATCAATGGTAGTAACTAAATAAAGTAGAATCTACCCCTTAAACTCATTAATGATTTCCACCTTCAAGCCTCTATTTTTCTATAAGAATTTAATTTTTAAATGAAAGGATTTGAAATGGTAATTAAATCATACTTTTATTATTTTCCAATAACATCAAGATTTTCTACCGAAAATTTTTTATGTTAAAAAATTCACTAATAAAATTAACTTTTAAAAAAAATTGAAGGAAATATTCGCCAATAAAATTATTATTATTATTATTTTTAAATTAAATATTCGTCAAGATTTTATATCTTTTTTTGAGTGGGGGTTTCTTAAAGTTATCACTACTTCACTGATAAGAAAATGAATATAAAAATAAAACATGACACAAATAAACCAAAATTTATGGTAAACCATAAGAATGTTCAATTTTAATCCAATCTAGTGGAATAACAGTTTGAAATTTAAAAATTCAAATAAGAATTAGGAAACACAAAAATGAACTCACCTAGAAAAATAATTCCCACACTAATGCTTGATAATTAGTAACTATGACCATTCAACTTCCTCAAGCTTTAAATCACAACCAAGAATAACCATTTGATTGTTCTCTTTCAAATTCTAGCTCAACTAAACATAATTACATACTAGCACACTATAGAATGCTAGATAGCTAAATAGAATCTTAATTCTCATTATGTTTTTTTTTATTGATAAAATAATTTAGTATTTTGAGATACTCATTAATGGTTTGACTCATGTGTGGAGTTAAAAACATAGGATGAACATATTATTGCTTAAAGATTTTAAAAATTGAATAAGTATTAGTCATTGATCATGCATAGTTTCAAATTAGTGATAATGTGGCAATGAGATAGGTGGAACTTTACTAAAAAAATTAACTCATTGTAGTGAATACTTATTCATACATGACACAACAAAAACACAAAGATATGATGGAGGCAATGCAACACAGATTGTTTTATTGCACGAAAACAGATTACAACCAACCGGTACCAACCGGGTTACAACATACCAGCTCACAGACCTGGTAGAATATATAGAATAGGTCACACCTGGGACCTTGAATCTTGAGATCTATCTTTTGCGCACAATCTAGCTACTTGATTCTCTAATTGATTATATTATAATGCGCAATTACAATTATATATATCTATCCAAAGGATCCAGTTGGCCCAAAAGGGATCAAAACCCAAAGAACAAGACCTAACGTGTAAAATAACAAGGTTGGCCTCCACCAAGAGATTCCTCCGGAAAATACAAAGGATGAAACATAGATCATAGGAAAAGGTCAACCACACGCCAAGGAACATCATAATCAATGCCCAAGGCTCCGAGAGCTTCACAAGGGGTTCCAGTAGATCACCAAAATAGGTCTAGGCAACTGGTAATGATAACTGTCAACCGGTAACAAGAAACTGTCAAGGAAACCGATAGCAATATCTTACCAAAAAAATGATCCAAATGTGATGCAGTCAGGAACTAAGAAAGATGATAAAGTATTCAAGTAGAATCCAACTCCACAGGATCTAGTGAGCGAAAACCGGGACACACAAAAAGGAAAACTAAAACTACAAATAGAAAGAAAAACAAAAAGAAAATGTTTTTGGTTGACACAATATTGCTATGAACTGGGGATGCTCTTGCATCAGACATCCAGGGTTATTGAAAAAGTGAGCCTCTCACTTTGCCAGGGTCAGAGGGAAACCAAGGCGGTCTACCTCTACCTAAGAAATCCAAGATGAATCTTCAACTGGTTTGTCCTTCCACTTCACAAGATATTCCTTATACTGACTGCTCTGGGTACTACACCCAATCCTACTGTTCAAAATCTCTTCAATCTGATCTAGTTCCTTCCAGGGCAACTGTTTCTCCAAGTCTGCAACACTGTCCTCACTAAATTCTAGTTCATGATACTCATGAAGACCTGCAATATTAAACACAAGTGAAATACTCAGACTATCCGGTAACTCCACTTCATATGCATTTCCAAAACTGAACTTCCTCAAAATTCTGCAAGGTCCAAACTTCTTCATCGACAACTTGTTATAAGTTCCAACCGGTAATCTCTCTTTTCTTAGATATACCATCACTTCATCACCAACTTCAAATTCCTTATGTCTTCTCTTCTAATCTACCTTCTTTTTATATTTGTTGTTTATGTTTTCCAAATATTGCTTAACCTGAATATACAATGTTGCCATGTGATTTGCAAAAGTCTTCTGCTTCTGAACTTGTTTGGTCTTCACTGCTAATGTCTCTCAATTTTGATATACCTCTAGGATGCACTCCGGTAACAATCTCAAAAGGTGCTCTTTCGGTACTTCTATTCACTGAATTATTGTAGGCAAACTCTCCTTGTGTAAGGATCAAATCCCAACTTCTGGTTTTATCTCCCACTAAACATCTCAACAAGTTTCCCAAACTTTGGTTAACAACTTCTTTTTGTCCATCAGTCTGTGGATGAAAAGTAGAACTGATCTTCAAATCTATCTTCATCTTCTTCCAAAGTGTTCTCCAAAAATAGCTAACAAACCTAGTGTCTCCGTTTAAAACTATCCTCTTAGGTAATCCATGCAATCTCACCACTTCCTTGAAAATAGGTCTACTACATGCAATGCATATGATGTTTTCTTACAAGGTATGAAATGAGCCATCTTCAAGAATCTATCCACTACCACAAATATATAATCATTCCCTCTTGGTGTTCTAAGCAATCCAATTACAAAATCCATGCTTATATCCTCCTAAGATCTCACCAGTACTGTCAAAGGTTTATACAATCCCACATTCTGACTACTACCCTTTACAACTTGACAAACTCTACAACTCTGCACATATTTCTTAACATCCTTATGAATCTGGGGCCAAAAGTACTTCTCACTCACCAATGCTATTGTTTTGTCAATGCAAAAATGTCAATCTAATCCTCCACCATGTTTCTCCTTTATCAGATTCTCTCTCATAGAACTCTTAGGTATCCACAACTGAACTCCTCTAAATAACATCCCATCCTGAATGAAGTAATCCAACCACTTGCTCTTGTCTACCATATAAGGTTCTCTACATGATTTCCAAGGTTTTACAAAATCCGGGTCATCATCATATAAGGTCTTCAACTCTTCAAATCCTAATACTGTCTCTCTCATCTATATCAATGGATTCCTTCTACTCAATGCATCAACAACTTTGTTAGATTTTCCACTTCTATGCTTCAACACAAAGGTGTAACTCTTCAATAATTATACCCATCTCACGTGTCTCTGATTCAACTTACTCTGACTGTTCAAATACTACAAAGATTGATGATCTATATACAACACAAACTCCTTAGGAAACAAGTAATGTCTCCACTTCTTCAAGGCTTGAACTATGGCATTAAAATCATGATCATACAATGAATATCTCCTCCAAGCATCATTCAATTTCTCACTAAAATAAGCTACTTCTCTCCCTTCTTGACTCAAGACTGTTCCTATTGTTGTTCCACTTGCATCACAATCCACTTGAAATACTTTATTGAAATCCGGTAAAGCTAACACAAACTACTCAGTCACTTTCTGCTTCAACGGTTCAAAAATTTTGTTTGCTCTGGTGGTCCACTTGAATTCCTTCTAATCTCCTCTCATGGTCTCACTCATAGGGTTACAAACTGAACTAAAATTTCTGATGAACTTCCAGTAAAAACTAGCCAATCCATGAAATGATCTTACCTCTCCAATGCTTTCCAGTGTAGGCCATTCAACAATTGCTTTCACTTTCTCAGGGTCCATCTTCAAACCATCCTCAGATATCACAAATCCCAAATAGACTAACTCATCCTTCATGAAAGTACACTTCTTGATATTGATCAACAACTTCTCTTCTCTCAACCTTTGCAAAACTTGTCTCAACTACAACAAATGCTCCTCTTTTGTCTTACTAAAAATCAAAATGTCATCCAAATACACATTAACAAACTTATCTGAGAATTTCTTGAATACCTCATTCATCATCCTCATGAAAGTACTCGGTGCATTGGTCAATCCAAAAGGCATCACCAACCATTCATACAATCCTTCATTTGTCTTAGATGTTGTCTTCCACTCATCACCTTCTCTGATCCTAATCTGATGATATCCACTCTTCAAATCTATCTTTGTAAAATATTTTTCTCCACTCAAACAGTCCATTATGTCATCCATCCTAAGCAAAGGAAACCGATATTTTAGTGTGATCTTGTCTATTGCTCTAGAATCAGTACACATTCTCCACTCTCCATTCTTCTTAGGTGCTAATACTATTCGTACTGAACATCTCTTGCACTTGTCTATTTTGTTCTTCATTCTCTACCGGTGTCATTCGGTGTGTAGCTTTGTTAGGAAAACTAGCTCTGGGAACCAAGTCGATGCAATGACTAATACTTCTCATAGGTGGCAATCCATCAAGTACATTATCTGAAATGATGTCTTCATATGCTGTCAGCAAATATTTTATCTCTTTTGGTTGCTCTCCTTCTGGTTCTGGTATCTCAGTCTTCTTAGGAATTAAGGCAAAACACACATTATCATGTCTCAATCCATCCTGGAATTTCCTTCCATATACCAAATAGATTCTAGCATTCGTACAAGCTTCATTCTTCAAAGGTTCCTCCAAAGGCAACAAGGTTTGCTTCATCCCATTTTCCACAATAGTGTATGTATTCTTTTTCCCATCATGTACTACCTGTCTATCAAACTGCCAATGTCTACCCAACAAAAGATGACAAAAATCCATAGGCATAATATCACACAAGACTTCATCATGGTAATTCCCAATTTTCAATTTCACCAAACATTGTTCACTTACTAACAACTAATGTTCATCCTGAACCCATGCTATCTGATAAGGCTTAGGGTGTTTCAATTTCTCCAATTTTAACTTATTCACCATCTCTTATGAAACAAGATTATCTGAACTACCACTATCAATAATAACTTTACAACACTAAACGAATACCTTACATCTAGTCTTGAACAAATTCTTCCTCTACAAGGGCTCTTCATCTCCTCTTGTATGACACAAAGCTCTCCTCATCACCAACAGTTCTCAACATTCTGGTTTATTGTCTGATTCGATGGTGTTTTCTTCCACCACTTTTTCTCTTCTCGTTTTCTCTGTCTTCTTACATTTGAAAGCACAATGTCCTTCACCTCCACACTTATAGCAAGTTCCTCTAAATGTTATCTTGTCTTGTCTTCCAAAATTCTCTTTCCAGTAGCCATTCGGTTCTCTCCTCTGATAGAAATTTCTATCATCCTTCAGGTATGAATTACCTTCTTTGTTCACTTCCTTGTCCTTGTTCTGATCTGTACATGTTCCTCTACCTCTGGTATATCATCTTCCTCCTTGAAATATTCCTTCGGTAAACCTTCCACCTATGCCTCTCTGCCTCTCCTCATGTATTTTGTTCAACTTCTCTTCTGCCTTTAAGGCATACTAGTAAGCCTCTTCAACACTCTCCAATTTTATCAAACTAAGTTCATCTTGTATAGACATCCGCAATCCATTCAAATATCTTACAACTTGTTCAAATTCATCATCAACATGTCCGGATCTGATATTCAACTTGTAAAATGCTTCAATGTACTCCTTCACATTAGATTCCTTATGTCTCAAATTTTGCAACTTCCAAAACAAATTCACTTGATAATCAGCTGGTATAAACTTCGATTTCAACTTACCAATCATCTGATCCCATGTCTTAATCTTCCCTTTAACTCTTCTCTATCTATCAACTTGCAAATGCTCCCACCAAAGGGATGCATGACCTTTCAACCAGGTACATGCATACTTTGTTGGCATTCTACACTCTTATGAGAATGGTTGATGTTGTCATTGATGGCAACCAACTGGCAATCACCTAACAACCCACCAATAGTTACCAGCACTGGCAATGTACTTCTACATACACCGGCAGACACTTCATCGACAGCGGCGATAATGCATACCGACACTCAAGCCAGCATGGAAAAACTTTTGTTTATTGTTTTACATTGTAATTATCTCTTGTAAAAGTCAACATGGCTTATTGTAAAAGACTCATATATATGTATGAGATCTTATAGGTCATTTTGACATGAGAGGATATGATGAGAGTGAGAGAATATAGATAATATTTTGTATAAGGTGATATAGTTGACAATGAATGTTTTGGTTATAAACTGAACTTAAACCGGTACTAAGGCATAGTTGATGTTGATCTGAAGTAGTAAATTCTATTGGATTTTGATAATCCATTTTGTAAGTCGGTGAGACTTATGTTTTGTAGTTGAGCAGTGAGCTCTAGGCTGCTAGCCTTCCTACATGTGTTGGCCCCTCATTGTAAGTAATATTTATTCATTGGCTAGTGAGTGAATATTGTGGGTCACAAATCCCACACTAGGTTTCCTCATTAAATCTTGTGTTATGGTGTGTTCTCTATGCTTTCTATATTATTCTTATTTGCTGCATTAATTCTTATTTACCGGTACACTATTTTTGGATACAAAGTTCTTAATAAGTTTAAATATTTTACTAATCGGTTAGACACTGATTCACCCCCCTCCCTCTCAGTGTCTTTGGGACTACCATTGCTTCTAACAATTGGTATCAGAGCCTGGTCCTCTATTTTCAAAAGCCTAATAGCTTGAGGAAGAATATGACACTGGTACAGATGGAGAATTTAAGAAAACAATTGGAAGGAGCTCTTGTAGATTATGATGCAGAAAAATTGAAGAATATCAAACTTGAAGATGATCTAAGGATTGCATAGGAATTCATTAAAGGACTTCAGGAGAATTTAGCTATAGCACAAAATACAAGGAATTAACTTCATGAGAAGATGCAGAAAGATGATGATGAAAAAGAAACTCTTAGAGAACTTGCAAACAAGTTGAGACAGGAAAACAGTAATATGAAAAATGAAATTCAAGATATGACTATGAGGTTATGTAAAGACATTGAAGATAGGAAGAAGAATGAAGAAGACTTGACTAGGAGACTCAATGATGCTGGAAATGAAAATTTAAGACTTGGTCATGAAAGTGATATGCTGAAAACAGATCTTATTCACATGCAACATGATAAAACCGAGCTTATGAGACAAAAGGGAATTCTGGAAAATGAGTTGGCTACTACAAATAAACACAAAGAGAAATTCAAGAAAAGTTTAGAGGAGCTTGATGACATGCTAAAAAGTCATAAACCTAATGGAGATACAAATGGACTTGAATTTGAAGTTGGAGAAAATTTTTGGTACTACAAACAACCTAGAGTAGAACAAACCGGTAAGACAACCTAATGCTTATAATTTTAATGACAAATGTTTCAATTGCAACAAATATGGTCATGGAGAAAATCAGTGTAGATTTAGAAACAATCAAAATATTAATGCACCCACTGGTCAATGTTCCAAATGCAACAAAGTTGGTCATAATTCAGAAAATTGTAGAATGAATGTGAAATGTTATGTTTGTGGAAGATATGGACACTTATCTAATCAACGTAGAACACAACCTGGCATAGGATATGGAAAGGCTATTCAGAGGAATAATGTGACTTGTTATGCTTGTAACAAAGTTGTAAATATTGCTAAATTTTATAGAAGCAAGACTTCACCGACGAACAATAAAGGATCTAGTTTGAAAGGCAAAGAAAAGGTAGATGAGGTAAAGCAATAAATTTTAAAACAATCAATTAAGAAGAGAGATCAGATAGTTGATGAAACTATCTCTATACTGGTAGAACAAAGTAATCCTCCACCGGCAGGAGATTCTTCATCCAACTGAGAAGTAACCCTTTGGGGATATTGCAGCAAGTTGAAAATCATGCAGATTACCCTCGGTTGATGGTGAGAAGATAGATTTCTTCCTTACCGGTAGATGTGTTAAGTTTTTACTTAACCGACGAGCATTTAATGTGGTTGGTGAGAGAAATATTATTATAAATCAGATGATTTCCCTCATTTTTGACTCACTGAGCATTCAAATTAGCGGAGAGCGTGAAAACTGGGCGAAGGAATTCAAGGCGAAGGTGCGAAGTGATTTCTTCAGGCATTCAGAATATTTTTAGGTAGCTAAAGGTATTTTTCAATGGCTTCTTCTTTTGCTCCCGAGTTTATTCCAAACCCTACCATTGTGGAAAATGTGAAATGGCCTATGCCCGTATTTAAGATAATTCCCAAAAGTGCTAAGCAAGATGACTCTATAGGGGAATTTTCAAAAATTCCTAAAGGTGTAGCATTCGCAGAAGACCCTAGGATTTATATACATTGCAATATAGAAGAACTAGGTTCCGAAGAATTGATGAAAATGTTTACTAAGGTAATTTGTGATGAAAATGGTACTGTTAAACCCAAACACAAAATTATAGAAACTCTAGGTTTTGTGGAGATACTGAACATTCCCCAATTTTGAGAAGTAGTAAGAATTGTATTGAGTAGAGAACATGGAGAATTCTTATGGTTGGATTCTATCTGCAAAATAACCTGGCAAGCAGTTAGGGTAGTAACTGGTTTACCCTCAACCGACAACAGACCTGATAAGACTAAGAAGATTCCTAACAAAAAAGTGATGACCCTAACCGGAGCAACATCTAACAATAGATCATAGAGAGTGAATGATATCAAAGACATCAATGTGAGATTTGTAAGTATGGTGCTAGGTTACAAGACTACACATGCTAACAGGCTAAATTCAGTTTCTAGTCTTTGTATAAACAATGCTTATGAGATGGTTAACAACAATGCAATGATAGATGTGTGTGAATGGCTAAAAGATGAACTCATTGACAATTTAAAAGAGATTAAAAGAGATAAGAAAGGGACATTCCGCTTTGGAAATCTTTTGGTATGTTTAATGTTGTATTTCACTAAGGAGATCCCCAGTACTGGACCTAAAGACTTTGGTTATGATATACCGGTAGGAAAACAACTTCAAGAAGCTTTTACTAGCATGGGAACTGTTAGGGACAAAAACATAATTGAATGCTTCAAAACCTTCCAAGCTAAAATGAGAACTAGAGAAAGGCTACGACAGAGTGTAGTGGACAAATATAACAAAGAAATCTGGTTTGTTATCAAAAGAGATGAGATATGGATGGAGATTGTACTCCCTAGGACTATTTGGGTGACTGAAATAGGATATGAGGTAGATCTTAACATTCTAGAGAGATATGCAAAAGCTTTACTGGAAGCACCTAAAGAACCATCAAAAAACGTCTTTGGTAGTGCTGAGACTATTGAAGGAGATGTAAATTTGTTGAAGAAAAGGAAGAAAAGACAAAAATTTATTAGAGATTCTTCTAAGAAAGTTAAGGAAATTAAGGAAAATGTAATGAACATTAGTGGCATATCGGCTAGTGAGCTTGAAGGACTTCAACCGAAGGCACATATTTCACTGGTTGACACATCTTCTAGAACTGACAGTGAGAAGCCAACAGTGTTTAAAAGAGTTGAAAGGAGGAAGAGAAAACCTTCACCGGTACCCTCTCCTTCACCTAAGAGAGCAACGACTCCAAGAAAGAAAC